>NW_022146576.1:158689-192639 GCF_002938485.1 Sitophilus oryzae
ACAAGAGAGAGATTTTCCGGCGAAATAGGAATTGACCAAAAACAATTTAAATCAAGTCAAATCATCCTAATTTTTATTTTAATATCAAAAAAAAAAAAAAAATCTGTTTTTTTATCTAAAAAAATATAAAAGTTAAGGGTCAGCAAACTTTTGAGAAACACGTCGTAACAGGGTAGTCCAAATTGTATTGGAAAACCTTCGGCAACATAATTTTGTTTGTCAAAATACGTAAAAAAAGTTGCTATAAAGGTATATATAATAATCAGGGTGTAGAATTTAATTTTAATTGAAGTTGAAAATGGTGTCTGGGTATTTTTTGAAATGAGAAATTCGATTTTGATTTCGGTATGCCTCCTACTTGTAGGGATACCGGGTATTTTTTATTGGTAGTAGTAGTAATTAAACATTTTTTAACTGTTCGGAAGAGTATTTTTTTTTGTCGGCCGTACCTGTATTACACTACCGAGTGAAAAAATATACATTTCCGCCGTATTTTACGTAAAAAGGTCTCTCGGTAAATAATAATAAAAATAATAATAATAATAATATCTTTATTGCCCAACAGTTACAAACCAATTATAGAACAATTTTACAATATATATCTATAAATTAGTAATACACTAACCTCTAAATAAAAAATAAATGAAAAAAAACATATCAATGTAAATTAAATCTTAAAAATTAACAGAAGTAAAAAGCACTGAAAGGTGAATGATACAAAAATCAGATACCAAGTACAGATGAACAAAAAACAAAAAAAATCCAAATATAAACAAACTATAAAAACAAAAACAATTATATAAACAAAAAAACTCAAATCACACCGCTGTGCAGCATATTATTAGCTAAAGCAATTATGTGACTTAAGTTATCAAAGAAAATATCACATTTATCAGATATTACGTTATAATTGCTACACATGACATAAACTGGAGATTTAAGCAACAAATTAGTTCTGGCTCTAGCACAATAAAATGTTCTATGCGATCTAGTCGATATAGAAGGAACCAAATAATCTATATGTGCAACAAGCTCAGAACTATCTATCGCATTATGCAACAGCTTATACAGGAAGACTATTGATGCGCACTTTCTTCTCAAATCGAGAGTTTGCAACTGAAAGGTGCTAATTAAATTAATGTAGGGAATACCCCTTTCAGGATACACTCCGCTAACTTTATATGAAACAAATTTCAAAAATCTTCTCTGTACTCTCTCAATAAGCTGCCTGTACACAGGGTACCAAATCAATGAAGCATATTCCAGCTTAGATCGAATGTATGCTGAGTATAATATTAAAAATGCATTTGAGTCAGTAAAAGACGCACAGTTGCGAACTATAAAGCCGTAAAATTTAAGAGCCTCTCGTACCTTGGTTATAATATGATCACTAAATGAAAAAGACGAATCAAAATAAACTCCAAGATCTTTGATTACACTAAGTCGTTCCAATTCGGTATTATTTTTATATTATAATTAAAATATTGTACATTCTTTTTCTGGAAAATGTCACTATCTTACACTTATCAACATTTAACTTTAGTTTATTCCCATCACACCATTCTACAACGCGATCAATCTGTGTCTGCAAGAAACTACAATCCGCTCTATCCGATATACGCAAGAAAATTTTTAAATCATCAGCAAAAAATAGTCTAAAACACTTAAGGATATTAAAATTCAGATCACACAAATAGAAATAAAAGTGGGCCCAGGTTTGATCCCTGAGGAACTCCTGACGTAGCAATATAGTCAGTCGAACAGTAGCCACTATATGAGACAAATTGCTTTCTTTGAGAGAGATAAGATTTTAAAAATAATAAAGATGGTCTAGTAAAACCCATAGAGTTAAGTTTGTCCAGTAATATAGAATGATTTAGTTTGTCAAATGCTTTGGCAAGGTCCGTATATATAACATCCACCTGCCCATTACTATCAATGCATTCAGATACATATTGCGTAAAACATGCTAAATTCGTAACGGTAGATCTACCCGTCATAAAACCATGTTGGTTACTAGATATTACACCACGTACTGAACTATATATTCGATTATACATAATTATTTCTAGCAGTTTAGCAAAATTTGATAAGATTGAGATGGGACGATAGTTTTCCACGTTATTTTGATTTCCTGATTTCAGAATTGGACATACTCTTGCCTGTTTCCACACCTCTGGAAAGGTGTTTCAATTGACAGCTAAATTAAATATTTTACTATTATTACTATTACTAACCCCTAGTGGGGTTGCTAAAATGCCAATGCAATCCTTCACCAGAAATGCTGGAATTTTGTCAGAATTTGTCATCTTATTTTTTAATTTTTTTGCAGCTATGAGTATTTCCTCTTCCGTGATATTAAGAAATGATTTATTAAGAAAATTATATTAAACTTATTGCTAACCACACACGGATTCCATTTAACATTGTCTTTATCGGGCGGTGAAACACTCTGAAAAAAAAATTTAGCAAAAACTATTCACTATTTCGTTTGGACAATCATGTACCTCATCATTAAATTTCATTTGACCGGGTATTCTAGAAGATTTATTCCTCGCGTGGATAAAGCCCCAAAAATGTTGTGGGTTTGAAGACACAGAGGTTTCGACTCCGCGAATATAATTTTCGTAGTTAGCTTTGATTAAGCTTTTAATAAGTGCTCTCAACTCTCTAAACCTCTGCAAAAATAAATCGCTCTTATATTTCTTATACTTGTTATGATAGACAGCTTTTAATTTAACATTTTTAATAATTTCGGCATTGTACCACGGTGGATATCGTTTTTTATGCGATTTGTATAGAGGTACATGAGTGTCCAGAACATCATACAACAGTTCATACACTTGACTGACGGCTCGATCAACACAAGTAACGTCATCCAAGAATGACCAATCAGTATTAAATATTGTTCGGTATATACCAGAATAGTCAGCTTTTTTGAAATTATATGCCTTATAGGACGTATTAAAACTCAAAGCATTACTCTTAACAAACAAATCAGCGATGCATATAATAAGAGCCGGATGGTAGCTAATATCCTCCGATACAAGAGGAGTAAGATCTCTCACAACTGTACAACATAGATTAGAAATAACTAAATCCAACAACCTGTCGGTGCTATTTATTATGGCATTGAACTGTCTAAGATCCATTATGCTCAGCATATTATTAAGACAACAAGATCGTCGGTCATTGTTATTTGCCTGAATAAATCCAGGAACATTAAAGTCGCCCAGTAAAATAACTTTTCCAGACTGAAGACAATCAAGTTGTTCCAATGCCTCGCAAAATGACTCAAACAAATCAATAGCCAAAGCAGGCGGTATGTAGACAACAACAATGTGGAAAGATATGTACAAAATGCTGCACTTACAGATAACAATGTCAATTGTTGGAAAAGTCATATCCAGAGTGGGAACATTAACAATTTCGGTGGTAATAACAGACGTGGTTGCCAATAACACTCCACCTCCAGACTGGGCATCAACAATATTAAATTTTCTGTCCCTTCTAAATACCGTGTAATCAGGCGAAAACAATTCACTGCTCAATATTTCGGGATTTAAGTTAGTCTCTGTAAGAGCGATCAAATCGAACCCACCAGCACTATGTCCCGTATAAAATTCCTCAACCTTAGACCGAAGACCACGCACGTTTTGATAATAACAGCTGACTTTGTAACTGTTGGCATTTAGTTTTCCGATACAATTTGGGATATACCATTTATATACTAATTTTTAAATTGGTTTCACCGGAATTTATACGTTCAGTCAAAACTGTTCTTTAATTGTTCTTAATAAGTAATCTATTTTTTGCTGTGTGTGTTATCAAATGACAGAGAAATCTTCTTATGATATGGGGTGCCTTGCAATGCTTTGGCATTCTTAATTACATCGATTACCTCTCTCTCGTCCTTGAACACAAGTTTGATAGGGCGATTTCGATCGTTACTGTGCCGACCAATACGAACATGCTTCACACTGCTCAGATCCATAGACGGTTTCACCATCCTCACAATTTCTTCTGCTGCCTGTTTGTCGCTATCGAACCTGTCATTGGCAGGTGCAGCCTGATCCTGCTCGTTTACCCCAAATATTAATAAGTTTCGTTTACGTTTGGAGCGTTCACTCATTTCCAATAATACTTCTTCGAAAGTGTCGTCATCGGTAGATATTGGACGTGGACCCGCCATTCCCAGCTGCAGTACCTGAATGTCATCCTTCCTTTTCTATCTATATCGTCCCTGCAGCTTCATGATCATTGCCTTTAGATCTTTCACTTCATTGCCTGTAGATCGACACTTCTTGCAAGACCAATCGCAGCCTTTGTTCGCATTAAGCATACGAACTTCAGCAGAAGATATATCTACACATGTATTTTTGAAAAACATTTTACATACTGAACATTTCAGCATAAGAATTGCTTCGTAAGTACGATTGCAGCAAGAACATGTAATGGATGTCGGTGCCATATCCAATAATACTCAAATCAAGTTCAAGAAAATCCGAGTATAATGAAAGAAATACAAATTTCAGGAACCTCCTCTCAACTATCGACAACTAATCACAAAACGATGAATAAATTCTCCTGCACTAAACTCGGAATCGCCGCAAAAAGTTAATGCCAAATTCCTCACTGATAAGAAATTTATTGATATCGCCTGATTTATTGTGGTTTTCACCAATAAAGATGATTTTCTATTAAGACGAGAAAAATCACACACTTCTCTAATATTTCGATGTACCAAATTAGAGATTTAAAAAAAATTCTGCACACATTGATACCAATTTCAATTAATACATTTACTTTAGTCCTCGTAAATAAACGATAAACACAGATAAAACTTTCACGCACGTCCGTAAAACTCGTTACAAGTAATGGTTGCTGATACTGTTTCATTATTACACTGAAATGCTATACTACTAGTATACTACAATATACTATAATGATACACTGACCCCCCCCCCCCTAGCATAAAAAACGGACACCCTAAAATTTTCATGTGTTTTAAAGTTCAATACATTTTGTTCTAGTGGACCGACTTTGATGTAATTTTAAGCAATATGTAGCCAAATTATTTATTTTTTTAACCTCTTAAACTCTCTTTTAAAGCAAAGTATTTTTAGGCGAAAGTTTGAAACATCCCTGTATGATGGTTTAACAAAGAAAGGGATTTGATTACCACTTTATAAAGATGTATTTTTTCTTGATAATATTTTTTTATTCACCTCTATAGCTTTATTTTTATTGGAGATATTCGCTTTTGAAGAAGACATTAATGATTTACAACAAATAATTATAGCATTACAAACATGCTTATGGTCCTCATCAACACATCTATGAAACAGTGGTTATTGTTTTTGTAATATCACTGTCATTAGAAAAGGTATATTATTATTGTTTGGTTGTTACTTTAGCAGAGAGTTATCCCTGCTTCTTTTTCCTAATATCATGGTCCAATCTCAGGTTTGCTCTTCTTCTAGGTCTCTTAATTCCGTGTAATTTTTTTGTGGTCTTTAATTAATGTGTACCATGATGTAATTTTTGTGGTCCATCTGTTGTACGTCTTTCTTGCCAGGCGTCCTGCCCATTGCCAGTTGAAGGATTTAAATCTGTGGATGACGTGTATTACCTTGGTCTATCCACTCTATTTTTTACGGTCTTTCTTGGATATTCCCAGGGCCGGATTTACCACTAGGCAAACTAGGCAATTGCCTAGGGGCGCCAGCTTCGAAACGGGCGCCGGCGATAGCCGGCGTTTTACTCATTACGTAACTAAAACCTGGAACTAGTTAGTCTATGCCTGGAATGCCACTTCCGTTCGGTCTGTCGTCGAGGCAGCATCGTATGTTGTCTGATGGCTGATTGTTCGGGAGTCCATGTTGTTATTCTGAATATACAATTGTAATCGTTTTATAAAAGTATATTATTTTTGGCGCAAAAGTGTTAAATTATGTTCGTGTCTCATTCAGATACATATTTTTGTGAAATACTTTTAAAGAAAATCTTTTTTCACGTTGTCACGGGGGTAACCAGGCCCTATGTAGCCGGGTGCTACCAGCGTGGGAGAAGCTTTCGGATTGATATAAGAATTTTTTTTTGTTAAATTGAAAAACTATACAAATATTCAAGAGAAACGACTTTGAGTTGGACGCTTTTACGAGCTTCTCTTGTCTTAGATTGAAGAAGAAAAAAGGATAGATATTTTATCACCCGGCCGGATAGTCCTGGAGCTGTGGCCGTAAAACTAAATTGAAAATGAAATTGAAATGCCTGGAACTAAGAAAACCAACAAAAAAAAAATTGTTGGTTTAACATCCTCTGGTTTTCAATTTGGATATTTTGATATTTTCAAAAAAAAAGAAATTGATGGGGGCGCTTGGAAAAAAGTGCCTAGGGGCGCTTTCATTGTAAATCCGGCCCTGGATATTCCTAGTCAATTTCCTTATAATGTAGTTTCCTTATAATATCTTGTCATTTCCTTATAATAACGTGTCCATGTTTTGCATGCATATGTTATGACTGGTAGTAAACATTGGTCGAATATGTTCTTTAGATAAAGTGACATTGTAGATTTGAACACGATTGAGTTCCTTCTATATATACTCCGTTCTAATTTAATTCTACTGTTGATTTCTGGTAATAGAGATCCTGAACTGTGTCTTAGTTGTCTCAAGTATATATTCTAATACTATTTCCAGTGTTATGTGATTTATTAGAATGTCTTTTTTGTCTACTAGTTCGTTGTACATTACTTTTTGCTAAATTAATTCATTTTGAGACCCACATTATTGCTGGGTGTATTTAGTGTTTTAATTTGTTCTTGTAGTTTTTTAATTATTGTCTATTGGCAATTAGGACTACGCCAACAGCGAAACTTAGATGGTTAAGTCAGTGGAGTAACGTGAGTTAGGGGCCCCTACAGAATCCGTCTACCGCCTTTATAACAAATTTTTGTCGCTCCGCAGGTACCTGGAGGGTCGCCGCCCGGGGCGGCCCGCTCCCTCCGGCCCCTCCGCAATCACCTTGCTACGCCACTGGGTTAAGTTATTTTAACCATCTAAGATTAATGTACATTGTACATTTTTTTTATTTTTCTATTGACTACTAAATTAACAATATAGGAAAGAAATCTTTAACAAAATATTCGAATGAATGTGGACCCAATAATCATAAAAATCACAATGACGCATTGTTAGTGCCGTAGTTTTACATGGTTCCAGTTAACGTCGATTAACTATGTCGACAATAAAAGGGAAAAGAACAACCGCCCATTCCAGAAGGCAACGCGGCCTTTTTAACCGTGCATAAAGAGGTCACTGTTATAAAATCACGTTTATAATTACTTTTTTTAAACAAGCTGTGGCGAAAAATACAGGGTAGTAAAGGAAAAAAGACATGTTTAATCAGTTTCTTTTAAAATTGAGTGCTCTCAAAAATAAAGCAACACTATTGCAACTAAACTCGGTGGCGCCCTCTACAACTAGGAGTCATATTGAATCAAAATCAAATTTTTCATGTCAAAAAACTCCCAGACACCAATTTTCATCCAAATGTTGATGTTACTTCAGAAATTATTTAGAAAAAATCGAAATAAAATGAAACTTCTACACCCTGTATCTCTGAAACTAAGCATTTTAGGACATACATTTCTATGAACTTTTACTTATTTTTATTTTTTTACTTATTTTTATAAAAATGAAACTTCTACACCCTGTATCTTCGAAACTAAGAAGGGACATACATTTATACGAACTGTTTTACTCATATTTATCTGCAGAATATGCTGCCGAAGTTTCCGGAATACAGTTCGGACCACCCTGTATATAAAATGCTTCAGCTTCAAATGAACCACAAAATTACATTCGCAACAAAATTGCAAATTGTAACTCCTAAAAATTCAAACTCGCAGATAGCAGGTTATCACGGTCTTAGTTTACAGAATCACAATCGCAGCAAAATCGCAACTCGCAACAAAATGTCAAATCGCGACTATAGTAATATTGGTTGCCTAAATTGAAGCTCGCAAATAGAAGAAATCGTAATCGCACTTTCCTATGAGACCCAATCGCAGGTTGCGATTGTAAATAAATGCACTGCGATTAAATCGCAGTTTGCGATTTGTTGCTCATATCTACAATACATACTTACGGCCTAGATTGTGGTGTTCTATCCCTTTGCCTTCGATTCTTAAACCAATTTGAGACCTGTGTTAATGTGAGACCCGTTCGTTTTGCCAATTCCCTTTTCTCGTCTGGAGTTGGATATCTATAATAATAATTTAAAAATGATCTAAATTACACAAATAAATGTTCAGTTTTGATATATTACCTACCTATTACGAGCATAACATTCTTTCAGAGCGTTTCTACTTCGTTCTTTGAAACAATACACGGTCTCTTCGCCATCCCAAATTGTTTTAGGAAGAGGGTATTTTTTACGCAGGCGATATTTATCTACTGCGCCTAAAAAGAAAAGTTTCTTTGAATTAACATTAATACCGTATGATAAAAAATAACGGCATCAAAGATGGCTAGGGAATGACATTTGATGATAATTTTAGGGAGGTCAATCTCTAGACGTCAGTTACTAAAAATTTACATAAAACATTTTCCAGGCCAACTGGACGCCGTTTTTTTTTTCGACCGGTAAATAAAAGTTTGAAAATTTGATAGTGTATTAAAATTGGTGAAGGAAATAGAACTAAATATATTCAGGTGATTTGCAATACTTAATTTCGCTAATAAATTTAAACACAAACTATAAAAAGTCGCTTTTTAAATAGAAACACATTCATTTTTCTTATTTTCATTTGATGCATTAATAAAAAAAATCAAATTTTTGTAAGAATATCAATATTAAGTACTTTAGATAATTAATATATTGCAGTTAATATATTATATCATATATATAAGTTAATAGATATTATAGTTTTTAAAATAATGTATGTACAGGGTGTCCCATTTTAGTTGAAATCATACGGTATCTCCGTTATTAGTAAATAATAAAATTATAAAAGGATTCTTGCCACTTAAATGCTAATATAGAAATTTAATTCTACGCTGTGTTTGTCATAATGCGGATCAACCTGCTCTCACTACCGGTTTCGGAGCCCTACTCCATCATCAGGTGAGCTTGGGAGATCCACAAAATGACAACCACAGCGCAGAGATAGTTAATTCCGACTTGTCGGAAAGTATCGGTTAGATATTAAGTCCCGAACGGGAGATAGCGGCCTGCGTGCAATGGTAGTACTTTCGTACCACCGAAGAGCAACTATCGATAGTAAAAGGATGGTAAAAGGCTTTTTTTCAGGCAAGCCAAATTATAAAATAGAAAACAAATTTCTTGCAGTAGAGGTATATAATAAAATTATATAAGGATTCTTGCCACTTAACTGCTAATATAGAAATTATTATTTTGGAGTTAAATTTTCTAATGAACGTAACTCATAAGAATCGGTTATCTGTCACTAAACAAAGCATTTTTTTCATTTATTTAAAATTTATCGTAGAATTTAAAAATGGCAAAATATACAGGGTATTCCGTTTACACGCTTATCCTACTCCAATCGAAGGGATATTTTACATTTACATAGAACGGATACCTTACTTCTAATAAAAATATTTTTACACTGTTGCTTGTGTAATTTACTATATGAAAGTTGAAAAATTTTCTATTAATTTAAACGAATCAATTTCAACTGAAACTTACCTAAAGGTCTACCTCTCACTTTCTCCGCCTCTTTGTAATGCGACTTGTACCACAAAATCTGTAACTCGCCGTGCCATCTGGGATGGAACGCGTGCGATTCCAAAATCGAGTACAGTTCTCGGTAGAACCCTTTATGAAACGCCACTGCAGCCCTGGCCCTTAATATACTCTCGTTATTGTCCAGCGACTCCGAAGAAGGTAAGTACCATAGGAAGGATGCTAATCGCTCTAAATCGCCTCTTTGTTGCAGTGCTTCGCACATGCATTGAACCTAAAACATAGATCATTTCATATTTTTGATTTGGTTTGGTTTATACTGTTTGGTTATACCGAAACCGTCAATGAGTTCGCAACAAAAACTTTCTTTGTCAAAACATTTCCAAAGCACTTTTTTACGTAGAATTTAATGGTGTAATTATATTTTTTTAAAGCTATTAATTTAAGAGTTATCAACAGAAAAAATTGATTCTTTATTTGGGATACGCTGTATATTTTTAATTAAGTGAAATGAACTTAAAATTACCTTTCCAAAAATATAGCACACTTTATATTTTGTTATAGTCCCCTTCGAAATACAGAATTTTTATAAGTTCGCCACTTTTAACTCGTTGGCTTTGAATTTTTTATTGATGATTTGCCACTAATGGAACTCGAAAACATATGTTTCCATCAAGACGAGGCAGCAATGCAGAACGCGTTGCACCGCAGAACGAAGACACCGCATCAGAAGGCTGAAGTTATCAGCAAATTTTTGCACCCATTTCGAGAATAATTGAATAGCTAACCAAGATCCCAGCCGTTGGCCGTCGTGGCCGCCGTACTTAGTGCCTGTAATCCTTAGTTGATTTTTTATCTATGCGAAAGAATAAAGGTTCTTATTTTGCCTGTATAATCTAAACAAGAATTAGAAGTACTTAGCGGTTATGCGAGGGTATCTTTCACCCTCACTGAATTAATGAATTCCGCGAGAAATCTTCAAAAACGGTCCCTTCTGTCCATGAGAGAAGACGGTCGACATGTCGAACACCTGTAGCAAAATCTCATGTCTTGGTTTGCTATTAATTTTTATTGTTATTAGATATAGTTTAAACGTGTTGATGTTGTTAATTATAGCTTAAATTGTTTTAAAATTTTGCATCTCTCATTGCCAATATTATTTTCGTTTTAATTGCTGCTCACAGCTAGAATTTTTTTTCATTACAGCCGGCGTCGTTCAAAGCCTACTTATTCAAAGCGGGCGAATTTTTAAAAACTCTATATCTCGATGAGGAATCGAGCAAAATAGAACTATGCTATATTTTTGCAAAGGTAATTTTAAATTCTTTTCAATTAATTAAAGATATACATGGTGTCCCATATAAAAAATCAAATTTTCTGTTGATAATTCTTAAATTATTAATTTTAAAATATACTCAAACTATTACATTCTACGTAAAAAGGTGCTTTGGAAATGTTTTCAAAAAAATACAAAATTTTCCATAGCAAAAAAGTTATAGCGATTTTTTAAAAATGCACATTTTTGAAAAAAAAACACCCCGTAACTCCGAAACGGTAATAGATATCGATGTGCCGTTTTCACCGTCATGTTTTTGATAAAAATTGAGCTCCAGACACATATATTAGTTTTCGTCTATTTCCTATAGAAAAGGGTGTTTCCCTTTAAAAGCGTCCAATTTAACCCACCCTGTACAAGGTCCGGCAATAGTGCTGGAATCTGTAGCGTCTAGAATAAAAAACTTGGGAATTTTGTTTAAGTGCAAACCTAAAGTATTTACTAGGATGTGATTTCAGGAAAGAATTTTAACTTTTTAGGGTGGCTCAAAAAAGTGTGACTGGATTGGGATGATTTTTTTTAACGGAACGCCCAGTATATTACTGCATTTTTGGCTTCCTTTCAGATCCCTTTACATAATCCTAAAATATGAGTAAATATATTTCGATAGTTTTACAGTTATAGTCTGTGAAACGAATAACTTTGAATTTGACAGTTCCCGCGGGCTTTTCTAGTGTTAATTTTATTAAGTTAGCAACTTGCGGCCATCATGACGCAATGCCGTCTCCAATGGCACAGCCACAGAGCGAGATTTATGACGTCACGCTAGTTAGATGCTACGGATTAATAAATATGTATTAATTAATAAATATATATATATGTTACTATAAGCGCGCTAAACCTAGGATTTAACAAAAGCATTAACTAATTAGGTTAGCCTGCTTATTTGGAGGGTCTTAATGCATTGGTTACCCTGGTTATTTGGGGGGTGTTAATGCATTGGTTAGGTGGTTATTTGGTGAGGTTGGTTGGTTTTTACTACCACCTGCTTTTGGTAAATCCTAGGTTTTACCGCATTTCGGACATTTACAGTAACATATATATTTAGTATATTTTATATGTAATTTTTTGGATTATATTCGACACTATTTTTTTCATATAACACAACACTGATGAAGGCTATAATGCTAGCCGAAGCCAAATGAAAAAAAATGAAAAACTAAATGAAACCTTAATCAGCGTTTTTCCCGAACCTAAATTCCAAGAAAATCAAAAATTTTAGAATAATTTTACATATAAAATGACAGCGATCTTTCTTTCATAGCCATCGGTGACGCCTTTTTTTCTATGATATTGTATTATTTGCAAATATAATTTTTCGAACATTGATACTTGCAAAATATGCATATAAATTTTGTAAATGTAAATAATAATACATCACTATTAGTAGATATTGAATGTTTTTTTTTAAATTAGATCGATTTTCAAAACCCCAAATTTAAAATATATTTTACATTTTACCCATTATCATTACCCATTATCAGTACCTATTCATTATTTGTAAATTGTAAAACATTTGCTGCATTTGTATGGTTTGTATAAATATGTAAATATGATATTAACTGTATATTATGTATATTTCATGTCAACTATATCGTTTTTAAAATACAAACCAAAAATTCGAGGAATAATTATGTTTTCCATGTATTCTACAACATATTTATTAATCCGCAGTATCTAACTAGCGTGACGTCATAAATCTCGCTCCGTGGCTGTTCTATTTGAGACGGCATTGGTCTAATATTTAGAAATGTCAAAAGCTGATGACATTTTACTTTTGTCAATTATGACATTTCGTGTTGATTTTTGCAAGAAGAGGAAGAACTGTCACTTGTTTTATTATTTTCCTTTTCTATTTCACGAAATTAAAAAGAGTTACCTATCTGATTCGTTCAGGCACTCAATTTAAAGAATATCAGTAACTTTTTTGATAGAGGGATTTTATATTTGCCATGTTGGTAAAAAATAAGGGTCAAAATTCAAAGTTATTCATTTTATAGACCATATCAATAAATGAATAAAAATTATTTTTTTTCAGCTTTTCTTAAAAAAAATATTAAAAATACAAGAACTGTCCTGATATCAAAACTGTATTAGGTATTTACTTTAGATGGTTTGTACTTACTTTGCTATAAATTCTACGTCATATTTTCTAAAATTAAAAAGACAAATAACTTTTCTTCGTTTTTTTTAATAGAACTCGTCGAAAATCGAAAACGCGTTGAAAGTTGAAATTTTGCCAAAATTGAAAAACGCAAATGTCTCGGAAACGGTATAAGTAGCTAAACGGTCAGTGAGGTCTCTACGGATAGAGCTAGTGGAACCCATTCAAACTGTGTTTCGAAAATTTCCAAAAATGTCGAAAGTTGACATATGATATGTCATTCTATTCAGAGATGTCATTCTGTTCTACCGAATAAAGTAAAAATACACCCAGGGTGCCATTTAAAAATCAAAAGTTGTAGTCATTTCCGGTGAAACAGGAAGTAACCAAAAACAATCGAATACGTCAATCAATCCTAATTTATGTCATATTACTAACATACCAAATCTCGTTTATTTATCTGAAAAGAAAATAAACAAGTTATAGGGATGGGCCACTTTTAAGACGCACCCGGTATAAATAAATAAATTTCTAGGGAAACGTGGAATGGAAACCATTTATTTTTATTTAAAAGTATTATTATTTTTAAAAGGCAAACACCTACCGATTTCATTTTTTGAATTTTTAATTCTATCTGTATATTTCTAAAAGTCTTGATATGATATCTCTTGCGAAATAAAAAAGAGTAAAAATGTATTAAGAAAGGTAAAAGTTATACACAAGGGTTATACATACTTCCAAATAAATTAAATAAATCGAAACAAATAAATCGTATCTAAAGTAAAAATTATAATATAAATTTATAAACATGTTTAATGATTTTGTGCTACTTATATACAGGGCCGGCGGAAGGCAAATATTGAGACCGGGCGAGTACCCCATCTAGCGCCCCCCCCCCCCAATGTTATTATAATTCTCTTTTTCTCTTCTTTCAATACTATCCTTTAACAACAACTAAGCATATTTTATGCTACTGTAACAATAAATTTTCACTTAAAGATACATCAAAATTCTTTCTCTGCTAACTTAGTCTGTGGTTGTTTTAGATACCGGGTGCGTCTCAATTGACTTCAACTCTATAACTTCTTTAATTTTTTATTATTAAGTAGGGGCCGATTATGGACAGTTAGGTATATGATATAAATTAGATTGATTGACACTTGTTAGAAGCCACTTGTTTCTTCACTGGAAATGACTAAACCTTTGATTTTAATGGCACCTCGGTATATTTCTGCTTTGACATAGAAAATGACACCTTTAGTAGAATGACATATCATATGTCAACTTTTGACATTTTCGTCCAAAACATTATGTCGGGTTTCAATCTAGAGTGCCATGGTTCTGTTAAAACACGCACTTTTTAAACAAGAAGTCTGGAAAATAGATTTGATCGTCTAATGCTCTTTCGTGTCTTGTCCTTGGCCATTTAAAATCTCAAAAGCAGTAATTTTGGTGAAACAGAAGTGACCAAAAACAATTGAATACGTCAATTAATCCTAATTTATATCGTATACAAACATACCAAATTTCGTTTTTTTTCTGAAAAAATAAACAAGTTATAGGGGTGAGCCACTTTTGAGACGCGCCCGGTATATAGAATTATGAGAAATATGATTCCAACTTCGGAAGTCTCGTTCTGGTATAAGTAATCTTTGAATATTAGTATTTAGTTTCAAGCAGTTGCATTATTTTTCTATAAGAATTTAAGAAAATTTTCTTTTCTTTTTTACAATCATTTATTTCGTGCACAATCAGTTTATGATCAAATACAGTTTTGTGGACTTTAAAATGAGGTTCAGCCAGTGATTGAGATGCACTCCTTTGTCTTGCTCTAATGAGAAAATTCTACGATTCTGTTACAATTTTCTGTGTATTATTATACACATTCAATTGGGAAAATGAAAATCACCAAAAGATTAATATATTTTCCCACTACTGTTAATAAATTAATTTAACTAATGAGGCAAACTTATAAGCTTTATTTTTGGATAATAAGGATATCGATATATAATTTTAGGGTACATCAGCCATTAATAACAAATAAAAGGGTAGTAGAAAAAGTGCGATTTTGAGCAGTCAGTCTAAAACTGTCAATTTTGCTGGCTCTTGACCCAAAACAGTTTGTTTAGAGAAAATTTATAAAAACAAGAATTATAGAAAGAAACGTAATTTACAAAAACTTAATAGCTTTTGAATTATAAGTAAAATACCGCGAACAAATCAGATTTATATTTTATTTATTTTATTTTGTTTAAGATTTTTCCACGAAAATGAATTTGCAAATCCCAGTTTCGTATAGAGTACCCAAAAAACATATAGAATGGAAGAAATTAAAACTATCCCAAAGCTTTCGTGCAAAGAATTTTTTGAGCATAATTTCAGTAAACTATAATAGGATACGTCTAGTAGTGTTTATAATGTTTAGTCAGATATTCTTCCCTATGTGGTGTGGTAATTGGTAATATTTTAATGTGGAAATTGATAGTACCGATTAATTATTGATCTGGTCATTCGTTACTCTTTGATTAGATTACCGTTTTTAAATATTTTAGTTGCCGTCGTGGCGCCCCTCGTATACGGCGCCCCGGGCAGCCGCCTAGATTGTAATATTGATATCAAGCTCAAAAAAGTGTGAGTGGATCGGGATGATTTTTTTAAAATAGAACATCCTGTATATTATTGCATTTTTGGCTTCTTTTCAGATAACTTTACATAATCTTAAGACATAAGTAAATATATTTTGATAATTTCAGAGATATTAATAAATAAATAAAAATTATATATTTTTAAGTCTTTCTTAAAAAAAATATTAATAATACAAGAACTATCCTGAAATCAAAACTATATTAGATATTTACTTTAGATAGTCTGTACTTACTTTGCTATAAGTATGGAAATCGTAAATCATACAGGATGTTCAAAATTCTACGCCAAACTTTCTAAAATATAAAATAATTTTTCTTCGTTTTTTTAAATGGTATATTTTTTTTTATCCTGTATATTTTTTTTTTCAATAGATGGAGAATTAACAAATGAACACTTTTTGTATTTAGAGTATTTCAAAATTTTTAACGGTTTCGCAGATATTCCCGGTTTTATATTTCATATGGCCATTTTACACAGTAAATTTTTATCAAAGCCACCCAATGATTTTTCTTTCGTATTTTAGTGTTGAAAGCGCCATATGAAATAATACTGCGTATATCCTCAAAACTATTAAAAATTTTGAAATACTTTAAATACAAAAAATGTTCATTTTTTAATTCTCAATCTAATAAAAAAATAATATACTGGGTGTTCCATCTGAAAAAACGAAGAAAAATAATTTTATATTTTAGAAAGTTTGGCGTAGAATATTGAACATCCTGTATGATTTACGATTGCTATATTTTATAGCAAAGTAAGAACAGACCATCTAAAGTAAATACCTAATATAGTTTTGATGTCAGAACAGTTCTTGTATTTTTAATAATTTTTTTAAGAAGGGCTGAAAAATATATATTTTTCATTTATTATTTAATATCACTGGAACTATCCAAATAGATTTACTCATATCTTAGGATCATGTAAAGTGATCTGAAAGGAAGCCAAAAATGCAATAATATACAGGGTGTTCAATTTAAAAAAAATAGTCTCTGATCCACTCATTACCTTTTTAAGCCACCCTGTAGAATTCAAAAAATATTTCCCTTGAAATACATCCCAGTACATACTTCATGTCTGCACTTAAACAATTCCCGAGTTTTTTGATTCTAGGAGCTAGAGATGCCCCGACACTTTTAAGAAAAACTGTTTTAGTGTACAGGTACAAAGAAAAGAAAAATGCATAGCTCATTGTTTTCAGTAACGTTTGTTTCCTCATTGTAAAAATATTACAAGAATTCAAGCTTTAACGCAATTTTACACATCTGTATGCGCTCCCTGTAATGCTCTAACTTCTTTGTCTAGTATCAATTTTAAGATATTCTTAGAAAACCGTGATCTTAGATATTACATATAAGAACGTGCGTGGAGATTAAGTATATTTCTTCATTTTATCTCTTTATCTAGATTCATAATAAGCAAATTTTACCAAAGAGGTAATAAAAAATGAGGATGTCTTAATTTTGGATCGGAGGAAATGTAATTTGATTCTTCTTTCCGAAAGTGTCCACTTTCAAAACAACACTTTCGGTACCCTTTGGATTCCTATTATTTCCAAAGTAGAATCCAACATTTTTCGTATCTCCTTCCGTCACTCCTTTTTTAAAACTCTCACCATACAGGGTCAATTTTTTTCATCTACACACTTTGTACACTAGACACTACCACTTTGTTGGTTGTTTGAACACTGCCATTGCTAGTTTACACTCACAATATTGAAATTTTTTGTATCACAAGATTCCGAAATTTGTCACTGCAAAAGCACTGTCCAGTTTGTTATTGGAAAAGAATAAATTAATTTTGAATAATAACCTAAATTGTTTTGGGAAAATTGGTTACCTTTGGGAATCGTTTGAAGTAAATTTGAGGAAGCGTCAATTTCCATATCTTTAAATTAAAATTTTTATCTTCAACAAGCAAGATTGCATTTGTATGCCATTCAATTGAATAAACACTACTTTTCACTCAAAATAATATGCACTTCTGCATATTAGAATTATTACAACTATCCCCATACCGGTCAAACTAATCTTCAAGCTTTGCACCAGCTATGCATTCGGATATCTACATAAATCAGAGCGTTTTCCCTTCTAATGGGTGGAGCTTGAAAGCTCCAACCAATACAAGTGAGCTTGCTGGGTTAATCTTTATTCAGAGAAAATTTCACGCCAATAGGTGGTTTTTCGAAGCTGGCAAAGAGGGTTTAAAATAGGGGGTTAGGAGATAAAGATGAACCGTTTGATGGTTTTAGGTGTTTTAATACATCTTTTTAAAAAGGAATGAAAAGCAATTTAAAATGCTTAGCTGTTTTTTTCGCAGCGTTATTAGAATTGTCCAAATTAAATTTCGTTAAGTATTTTTTTAAATAACCATGTAAACTTTAAAAAATATTTCGTAGAGCTCAAGTACTCAGGCCCCCAGTAGTGCTATTTATTTCTATTATATTTAGGTATCGTTTTCGGTTGGAAATTAGTTATATAAGTGCAATTTATAAAACATCCTTTCTTGTAAAATTATATGTTTATAAATAATTTTCCATATCCATCACTCATGCGTTTTGAGGTTTGTAAAATATTATCCAGGAGGATTTTCAACCATATAATACCTGAAGTTTAATCCGCTCCTTTTCCTACATTAAAATTTTACTAAAAATTAAAAATTAGCTATGAAAAGATTTCGGGAGACGATAATGCAATTTTATCGTGTATAAACAATATTTTTTCCATAGTGAGCTACGTTTTCAAAAAATATTCAGAAATTCATATTTGAAGGAATTATTCATAAAAAATATAGTGCTGGGTTGGCGTTGGTTTCTATGTAATTTGACAAATAAATAAAGCTGTCTCTTTAGTTGTCAGTTTTGAGTCAATATTTTTTAATTCTCTTTCGTGTCGATTGCTGATTGAATTGGAGCCAGAAATGGCTCAAAACGAAATAAGTAAATTACCAACAGATATTCAGGCTAAGACGACAAACGCCATATTCAAACTACTTCAATTTAAATCCCGAATAAATTATGAAAAGGAATACAAAAACGTTCAGAAATGGAAGCAATTAAAAAACGTGCGAGAAGAAATAAAGTTTTTAACCTATCCTCGCTGTTAAAATATCATTTAATCTACCCTATCTACTATTTTTGATAGATATAAGGCGATTTTAACAGTTGCTATGGAAAAAAGTAATTATTTTATTATGAATATTTTTTTTTACTTTTTAATGTTTCTCAAATTCTTAAGTTCATTAAAAAATGGGAATCATATCTCGTGTAAGTAAGCTCAATTAAAGTAAATACCATCAAGGTTCTCTTCTACGTCTCTGAAAAATACTTTATATGGTTTTAAATAAATTAGCAATACTTTAAAAAATCTATTAGATCTTCGATGTTATTTTAAAATTTCTGTTCTTAACTGATTCAAGGAATTTATGAATGCTATTATTTTTACTGCGAAATTATTTTATTAATTTTTTACCATCTTGCGTCTAAAAAATTTAATAGTGCGTCCCTATTACCCCTTAAATCGACCTTCCATGGAACTCATTCCATCTCTACTATACCGTATAGTGCATCGGAACACGGGATATAGGAAATCTCATGTAATTTTAAAAGATCAAATATTATCCTACACGTTCTCTCCATCATATCAACAGTGGGTGGACTAAGAGAGGGGGCGGAAGGGGTCTGCCCCGTGCCCCCTTCAGGGGGCTCCTCCGATTTTAGCAGGCGCGTATTCATTATCTGACCGGGATCGAATGAACGAACGAACGAACGAGCGCGGTATATTTAGACGGGGACCGAACGCATGCGGCCGTTCGTCTGTTCGTTCGCTCGACCATCCGTTTCGAGTCGGTACATCAAAGGCAGTTTGTCAACAAAATGCCTCCGGTCTCTCTCGTGGTCCCTGTCCATTCCACTAGCGTACATTCGTTCGTTCGTCTGTTCGTGCGATAATGAATACGCATCTTAATAAGTAATTTTTTATTCAACTGGCAAACAAGGCCAATATGTGTTCAGTAGTTATAAAGCAGTTTGTAGGTGGAGTATGCAAACCATTTGTATACGCCAACTATAAACAGTATAAATGGAAGCAGATATTTACTTAATTATCAATTATCAGGCCCCAGTAATTGTCAATGGCATTTTCTATTTAGGAAATTAAATCAAGGGGTAATTTTCTTTGTTTAAAATATCGAATAATTATTATTTTTTATATTATTTTCAGACTGAATTTATTTATTTTAACTTTTAAGTTATTTTTCAATGGTTTCAATATTTATTTTTACTGAATAAACATTTTAAATTACAACCAATGCACAGCATAACTTGTATTCTAGCTTCATTACTGATAAGCAGTGAAAGAAGTTTTTAGCATAACGGGGGCCACGGGTCACCGCGAAGGGGCCCCTCCAGGGGCCCCTCGGATTTTGAAGGACTTATAAAATGGCAATATTTTGTCGCGGTATTTCCCTGGAAGCATTTTTAAGAAAAAAATTTTGAAATTTTTGGACGAAAAAAACTACCTGTCAAAAAAATTTGTACAGCCTAAAAGTCAAATTTAGTGATTATCACAGCCCCTGTGACATAAAGAAAATACATGTGGCTATCTATTTCAAAAATTAAATTGTTCAAATGTCATATAATAATGGCGGTAGCTGTCATGGAATTGAACGATTAAAAAATTATCATAAATATTTTTTTTTTCAAATGGAAACCCACTTTTTTTATTTCACTAGTGAAAAGGTTTTCCAATTCGTTACGTTTTAACTAGACATATTCCTATACCTAAAATAAATCGTTTTTAAGTTATTTAAGATTTAGTTTGAAAACGTATATTTTTCTTGATTTTATCTAGTTTCCTTTGACATTAAGTGTCAAACAGTCATACAATTTATTTCCATCTGTCAGAAAATGAATTATTTAAATTTCCTATGTTATAACTATACATCTGCTTAAAAGTTTAAAAAGTGTATTTATATAAATAATATATCTTGTATTTTCGTTCTTTAGTGACATCTAATAGTTGATATTTTAATAATATACCGTAAGATCATAAAAAAAGTTACCTTGGAAATGATGATCGATAATATACTGTCATAAGATTCTGGTTAAAATCAAGAAACATTTACGCTTTAAAGCTAAATCTTAAATAACTTAAAAACGATTTATTTCAGGTACAGGAACATGTATAGTCAAAAAGTAACAAACGAAAGTAACGAAAGCCTTTCACGAGCGAAATAAAAAGTGGATTTCCATCGAAAAAATAATGATAATGATATGCACAAAATTTCATCTAGATATTGTAGTTCCTCTAGAAATCCTAATGTAGGCTCAGCCTGGGACACCCTTATAAATACTTGAATTTTGTCAGCCATTATACATACATCATTCAATTTTTACAAAATGTGCATTAGAAGTATATCATTATCTAAACAGACCGGGGGCCACATTCAGCTTCGCCGCCCCGGGCCCCCGACAGGCTTAGTCCGCCACTGCATCATATCCAGATGATTTTATGCAAAAGTTTTATTAGACTTTTTTGAAAAGGCGTTAAAGTTGTACATTCGCCTAGAAGTTTGTTTTATTCGTAATGGGCCTGGGGATTTAAATGTTATTTACAAAAATATACCTTCAAATTTGAAAAATTTATAATACGGTCCAGGGAAAGCTAGATTGAAGTACCAGCAAAAATATTAATTTGGCGTTGTCAAATTTGATGTCACATTTTATTTACAAGAATTTGTGTGGTTTGGAAAGGATGGTTATTTTTTTCTCAATGTCGAATGATCATCTACAAACTGATACTTTCCGAGCAGTTCGACTTTTTCCGGAATTATGTCGCCAAATATTATTTATTCGACTTGATTATTTTCTTTTCATTTTTTAAATAAAATACAGTGTGTTGCATATAAGGAACTTTATTTTATATAAGAACATGTATGAAATATCTATGAAACATTGGAAACCGACGTTATGCCACGATCCACGATGGTTCTTGCAGTTCACAGTTCACACAGCTTTTTAAGTTCTTAATACCACTTTTTCACCATTATCATGAGTTTAAGTAAACAAAATTTAAATTAAACTCACAAGATAGCAATAATTACTTTGAAAATGGACCCTTTAAGTACTTTCCGGTATTTTTCAATGAGGGCAGTTTAAATTTTGAAAGATTTTATAATTTTTAAAGATTCTTTAACGAGACTTTTTGAAAAAAAAAATATTAAAAATTATTTCTGTTCTTGTTTACGATTGTGCTTAGCAACCGCTATAGCAGCGGCAGATCCCGTACAACGTATGCACCCCAAAACAATTACAAGTTTTGGCGGCAAGCCGAGCATTCCAATCTATACTTGTTTCCTTTATCTGTGGGTTTAGCGTTATTGGAGATGTCAAATATAAGACCTGTCAACAGCAAAGGTATTAACAGAAAAGGTATTGCTAGCCTATTTCCTGAATTTATCCACTACCTTAAAGCCGTCAACTCTATGGAGAAAATATTCCGATGCTTCTGCATTATGATTTCAATTAGCCCAAAACGTAGATATTAGCAAATTCACAAACCTTATTGCATTTCTAAAAAGAAAAGCTTCCTGATATCAGGCAAAGAAATAAAAAGTATTTACAAAATTGGAAATCTAACGCTTTATGAAAGAAGCCGATGACAAAGAATTCCTGTTAGCTAAAGTTGTCTTAATCGTTGGAGTATTTGGAGCATGTAGAAGAGAAGAAATCACGTTTTTGACCGTAGGTAGACGCCATTAAAGATTGTCAGTCATTTATTAGTGTGCAGATTCCGAATACAAAAACTCATTTACCAAGAGGTTTTACTTTTAACTGAGGGGCCAATAGATGGTATCAATTTCTTACATGTATTTCGTAAGTACGCAAAACCATAAAATAATAAATACAAGAAGAAGTGTCAAGTCAATGTTAAATTATGGAAACAGCGTGGCTGCCTGGGTAACTAATTTTCAGATATGGCGGCTGGGACATTTGACATGACATAGACATGACAATTTCAATTTTATGAAATTTATTTCCGTTTCCGGTTTTTAATGGCGGGCTGTTCGGGAGGTTTAAATGAGGGTTAATATACTTTTTACTCTTTCTAGTAGTAAATAATACAACAAAATTACTCAAAAATATTTATTTGGAATTTAGAACAATGTAAATATGCAAATCAACACAATTAAAGAGCTATAAACCAATAAACTACTGTATCAATATTAAATATTTAAATAATATCAGAGATGCTGTGTTAAAGCGAATTAGTAAAGTAACAGTGCATTGACTTACAGAAACTTGAAGATAAATAAATGTTTTCACAGCTTCACGGATAAATAACTGGAAGCAGGAAAAAGGCAACCGGAACCCACACAAAACCTGGAATCAAAAAAAATATGTAAAAAATATAAATATAGGTACCTACATAAGACTTTTGTGAATTAAATCAAACAGGACTTGAATGAAAATAAAATGAATAAAAAATATGATACATATACATCTAATACCTCATTTGTATTTTAAAAATAATCTACATACATAGATTTATAGCATTATTGCTATGAAAATACATAATAGGTACCTATGTGATATGTAATTACGCATTTCTGTTCATCTTGTAGAAATTTAACGTAGGCTAATAATAGTTCAATAATCATAATTTACCTTGTATAACTTGCTTTCAATTGCTCAAAATCACCGATCAGTCTTTAAAGTAGAGATACGGAAAAATCCTTGAAAGAATATCCCAAGATCCTTGGGTTTAAAGCTAAAAAAATATAAAAACAGTTAATATATTACCTATTTTTACCTATAATATGGCCCATACCTGCTACACGCCGAAACGTCGATTTCATCATTTTCTTCATGTAATTAATATCATATATACTTTATTAAAGTGTTAACAAGGAACTTTATATCAAAAAACATCTTTGTACTTATAAATTTCAGCCGAAATATCAGAAACAAACTTCCAATCAAATCTAAACGGCAAAAATTAAAATGGCGTCTGACCTGCTACATAGAGGCTCCTGGAGCTGACGCTGACACACAGACAAAAGACAAAAAGAAGAGGCTGACGTATAAAACAGAAACCTGTAGCAGAAATTGACAGAAATCATATAGGAAATATTCAGATTTTCGGTCTAATAAATGCTTTCTATTCGGGTAGAACCGCGCCAATGAACTGTTTCCACCTTCCGGTTTTACTGTCACCCCTGGCAGCAAAACTTCGACCACTAATGTGACACATCAGCGATTTTTCTCGGCGTATCGAAAAAATCAATGCTGTACCCTGCCAATTGGAATCAATATAATTGGGGTTTGCCAAAAAAGATAGCGGGATTTCTTGGACTCTCCAACGCCATTGAATACACTGGTCATTGTTTCCGGCGCAGCTCTGCAACAAAGCTGGCAGATTCAGGAGCGGACATAACAGTTTTAAAGCGACATGGAGGTTGGCGATCAAGCTCAGTTGCTGAAGGTTACATTGAAAATTCAATTGAACGGAAAACCGAAATAGCAAAAAGAATCATGGGACAGAAAGATACGCCAAATAAGGAATTAAAAGCAGTTCACGTAGAAGCAGAAGCTACCAGCATTGCCAGTACAAGAAATTTACTTATTCCGACTCCTACAACTTGCATTTCTCGAAGAGACGAAAAGTTGGATGCCTCTTGTATTTACTTTAATAATTTAAATAATTGTACCTTTAAGATTTATAATAAATAAATATTTTCATTGTTTCTAACGTTTCATTTTTTACTTTTAGGCACTAGTGCCTAAAACAAGTATCACTTTTAGATACTAGTGCTCAAAATAATTACCTTGAATCTCAAATATCAAAACTGTCAATTTCGAAACGCTTTCATTGTAAAAACTTATTATCATCATATTCAACTCATGCCGCAACAAGTTGTATTTTCTATCATAATGCCGCACCCTATTGTAGTATACAAGTATTTCAATTATTTCTTCGGTAACAGAGAGTTTACTTTATAGTTATTAACGTAATAAGTACCGATAAACAACAAATAACGGTTGGCTGAAGTTTTAGATCCGAGGCGATAGCCGAGGATCATAAGCAGCCAAGGCCGCTATTCTTGTTATCGGCCGTGTTGCGTTCCTAGATTTTCGTCATACCGCGATTTTAGAGCACAAACACTACCATTTATCAACAAATTACCGGAACAATAATATGCAAGGATAAAAAAATATAATGTCTTATAATTAAAATTCATTTTCGTGACAGAAGAACACTGAAAATTAAAAGTGCACTTGTTGTTCTGAAATCTGGTAATCCTCCGTAGGGATACAGATTTCAGAAGAAGATGATGCTACTGAAGAAACGGTAAACATTTGTATCCACTAAGACACATTATTTTGAGCTATCATGGAAAAGTTGATTTGTTATTTTCTATCATCTCTTTGGAACCGATTTTTCTATGTAAGTTTCCTGCCACTGTTGAAGACTCCCATCCCTCTAGGCCCTTTGAAGATAGTAAATCACCACCATTTCGGCGAGCGTTGGTTGCTGATGATCTACGAAATGAATGCCCTGTATAACGTAGTTCTGATTCTCCGTTCAAAAATTTTGTACTTTCTGCGGTACGCCCCGATGGTATGTATACCGACGATTTGGTTTAACACAATTTGCCTCTTCTCTTGTAACCAATGAAAATTTTGGATTGTCAAAGTTACGGTATGCAGGTTGATGTATTTTTGTATAAACTATAGGTACCAAACGGAAGGTCTGCTTTGGAATAAGAAATTTCCATCTTTCTCTTATTTTTAGTATTTAATGAGACAAGAATATTTTTCTCCGAAATCTTCGAAATCATCAACTGTGAGTAACCAAAGTCGCTGCGCCTACAAGCTCCAAGAATACCAAGCACCAATACAATTCTTTCTTTGAGTAACCAGGTGTAATCATCGGCATGCAACCAGTAGAAAATTATTATTTTATGGCCATTCCTCCGACAGAACTTGGCTTTTTGGTGAATAACCTCGCCTTTTTGCGCCTCAGAAACATGGTAGAACATTTACCAAATCTATGAACAAATATAATTTAGATGAGTATGATTAAATATCGAAGAATATAATGGTTTTACCTTGATATGTCGATAAGCTTTTCATATAATTTCAACGCAAGTTTGCATGGATATCTTTGTCCACATGATGTAGGAGAATACATTTCAGACATTCTTTTAGCATAAGCCAGCAATACCGCTTCATTTACGCTGTTTATACTTCTATCCTGCCGCCACTTCAAAAAATTGTCATATTCCTGCTGATATCTCTCTCTGGTTATAGTCGGAAGTATAATTTTGAGTAGCCGCAGCCGCTTCCTCCTGTATTTCCAACGGAATTTCTCGCGACATCTCGCTATGGTCTATTTTCCCAATTTTTGAAAAGTCCAACTGACAATAAATAGTCATTGTTGCAGGTGACACACGTTACGATTACCTTAGAAACTTAACGGCCGCCGGCCGTTATGATAACGTCCGGCGGACGTTATATGCATCTTTTCCATTCTGATTTTGCTTATGTTATAATAATATAACAATATAGTATGACGAAAACAAAATAATTAGCTACTACCCTGTATCCCCTGATGGTTAATCTTATCTCTAACACACACAACCCCATTATTACCCCAACGTAACAACTTCTTCATAATCACATCGTTAGATTTAATGTAAAACCGTAAATTACACGAAAATCAGCTACTAATGTCCCCTGATTTATATACCGTCCAGAATATCCCGTTACATCTGTCCTGTAATTAATTCACGGGAACGGTAATCATTTCAATTACGTAGAACACCCACCCCTCGCTCATCTCTGTCTAGTCCGCTCTACCGGTCTGGTCGGTGGAGGATATCCCAATAGCGCAGAGTCCCTGACCGTCGTCATGGTTATGTGCAGGTGCAGACAAGTTCGAGGAAGACGGGAATCTAGTTGAAGCATCCTTTCGCCGGGCCGAAGGATAGTGTCACCCGATAACCTGGATAAAGAGATGATCTTGAAAGGATAATTTTATTTTATGTTCAAACACACATTTTTAACGTTGGCATTTAATTTTATTTTGAAGAAATCTATACTAATACCGTGCTGGCAACTGTTACTTTTTGGGTCGGAACTTCTATAGCATGTGTGGAAGTAAATCGCATAGGGATCTTATTAAGTCGGAGTGAGATAATTGCAACGGTGTGCTGTTACGGCGTTGCCGGTACGCCTTTCCCTATCAGGTAAAGTAAAATCACGATCGCAGACCGCTTATTTTTAAACGACTTTTTTTTCGAAAAGATAACTAGATAAAATCATTAGATATGTTTCTGAACATCTGGAATGGGATTATAAGGATACCGTTAGGGTGTCCATTTTTTTATAACGATAAAACGTCAGTAATCGCGATAATTTAAAAACTCCACTTTTTAACACAGAACACGCCATAACTTAAAAACCACTTTAGATATTAAAACTTTTTTATTTTGATCATTTACAATATGTTTAAATTGGATACGGTTGTTTTTTTTTCATTCAAAAATTTTTAACAACTCATCAATTTACTTTTAGTACATAGCAATTTTCAGCAATCGTGTAACTTTTTTATTTATAAATATTTTTACATACTGTCTGTGAAGAAAATATATCAGAAATGTTAAGAAAGTTTTTGAAAAAACTACAATCAATTATGTTTAATAGATTTTGAGATATCGATTCATTTTGAATTCAGAGTTCTAATAGCGCGACCACTGTCGAACACCAACTCAATTCCACTTATTTTTACCAAAAATGCAAGTGTTTCTAACTTGCATTTAAAAATTTTCAAGCTCTGGGCAAAAATTACAACGACTCGTTAATAAATAAACAAATAAAATATCGCGAGATGTAATTAAATCGTGAAGCTGAACGCACGAGGAAAGGTGTACTTCCCTTAGAACTTGTGGTATTGGACTGGTGGACTGCGACAAATCTGCTATATCCCTTCCACGTCAATGTATGTGGCTCGGAGCCATTTCGTATAGTTTCATAAACGTGTTTACCATTCTCTTTGTTCAGTACATTATAAACGTATTGTACTCTTCCTGCATACGGAAATCTCGACCTCAAGACTAACCTATGCCAGCTCCTTAGTATATATAAAAATCCTTAAGGACTGACCAGCTGATTCATCACGATCCTGCTCAAACCAATCAACGTAAGAAGCTCAATTTTGCACATACAGGCTGATTCTAGGCGTAGAGGTTCATTGATAAGAAGAAACTTTTCAGTTCCAGTTTCAAGCGGGTGAAACCACCCCTCAAATATTACAATATTTTTATTTAAAAAACGGTGAGTTTTTCGGAAAAACTGTTAAACACGTATATTTTTTTGTTGTTATACATATTTTAAGATTTTTTAAAAATTTATACAGGGTGTTTTATAAAATATGACCATTCAATCACGATTCTGCTTAAACTGCTTGACGTTTAAAGTTGATTTTTGGCAAACGGATTGACTGTGGGGTGCAGAGGTTCGATAAGGAGGGGTTTCTCGAATCTCAAATTCAAAGAGGGTGAAAACGCCCCTCAAATATTACAATATTTGTTATTTAAGAAACGGTTAGTCTTTCGGGAAAACGCTTCGACACGCATAATTTATTTTGGTTTTTACATATTTTGAAATTCTTTAAAAAATCATACAGGATGTTCCAAAAAGTTGGGTAATAGATTAACCACGATTCTTCTTAAACCGCTTGACGTAAAAAGCTTATTTTTGGCAAACGGATTTTTCAAAAGTCAAATTCCAACGAGATGAAACTACCCCTCAAATATTACCAAGTTATGTAATAATATTAAACGGCTCAGCCCTCAACAACTCGTAACCGTATACATCAGTGTACACCAGTGCAGACACGCACACTCACAGTTATTTCTGGTAATTTTTGGACACCGATGATAAACTTTTAGTTAAAAAAATAACACGATCAAAAGTGCTGTAATAGATACTCGACAGCAGTATTATAAAGTCTGTTTAAAAAAATTTTCATTGCTTAAAATGACTGCTTCAACCAAGAATAATTAATCGTGCAAGACACCATGATCAGATCACTTATTAGATATGTTTTCCGTTTATCTATTTATTTCTTTTCAACATCAAGCACTTTGGTTTAGTTATGGTATGTGTGTAATAAGACGCGCGTTGAAAGATAAACATGTATCTATTAATTTCTTGTTAAATGTTAAAATCTTTCAAATTGCGGACTTTTTGACAGCAACATTGCTTTAAACTGAGAACTGAGGCATTATTAAAACCGTTAAAGTTAAAAAATAGATGTAGGAAAAACATAAATACTCCTACTACATATTTTAACAATGTTTATTGAACAAGACTGCCAGACACTACTTCATATTATGCTTCGTGGTATCGTGGTACCAACCATTGCCACTGAAGATACACAAATATACCAAATTTCAGCCCAATCGCAAGTCAGAAATTGGTTCTAATTTAGCTCGCGTCATTTGACAAACAAAAGCATGTATTCGAAATTGTCGGGTTTCCAGATCCTAAATTTCATTATTAGATTAATATATTGGTTTGTTACATAAAACAGACTATACATAACCAGTCCATACAGAAATATGTAATGGTAATTACTTTTGACTTTATATTTATTACGATTTATTTAAGTCCTATAGCAAATCAGCTTTAGGAACTAAATAAAATAAAGAATACTTACTATAGGCACAGTACATGATGCAATATTTTGTATCATGGGTACAGTTAAAGGCACAGTATAGGTGTAGGTACATATTTTAAGTCCTTTTTATCTTATCTTCTTTTGCTGTCAAGCTTCTCGAGTCCCTATTGTGCGATACCGGAATTTACAGAAAGCAAATCTCGGATCTTATCGAAGGTACCATTAGCTCAATTTTACCGCATATTTGGCAATTTTTTGGTCGATGTATTGAGCAACACCTCTTTGGAATAAAGTGAAAACAGTAGCGTAGGGGAAAGTTATTTTTTGGTTAGGTGAATTACTGCACGAGTCTTTGCAGACGATTTAGTTATCCTAGCAAGAAATCGGATAGAAGGTCAAGCGCAGTAAAAAGTAGGTTTAATGAGAAGAAAAATAAGTTTATGAAGTGGTGACATAGCGATTTTGAGAAGGAAAGTATACAAGTAAATTCCGAAAGAGGGAAACGATACAAGTTTGAGGCAGTGGATACATTCACATATCTAGGAACCGTACTTATATACAAACCAAATATCACTCAGGAAATTGTGTCAAGAATAATGGCAGGAAACAGATGTGTAAATGCACTACAGAGAGTTATTAAGAGATAAAACATCTCTAGAAGTGTAAAAGTTACAAAGTACCAAACAATACCAATAGTAGACCAATAGTACTATGTGCATCTAAAACTGAAATATGAAAATTCTAAGAGGCTAGAGATTTGGGAAAGGAAAACAATGAGGAAGATTTTGGGAGGAAAGAAGATAGGCAACATGGTGGACCAGAAGAACAAACGAAGAAATAAAACAACGATATCGTCGACGGAGTATAACGGGAGTAGCAAGAGCACAAAGACTGAGATGGCTGGGACATATTGAAAGAATAGCTGAAACAAGAGCTCTAGTAGCATAATATAGTCTGTCAAACGGATCCTGGACAGTGAGAGTTGTGTTTGTCATTTTAATTCACAGACAAATTCTATTTTCTGTCAATTTTAGATGGCCTCTGTCGAAATCTTCCCTGGACGTTTTAACTATATTTCGATACATATAATATTCACTTAAAAATCCCTGGCTAATCCCTAACCTAACTTCTTTTGATACAGTATGATAAAAAAATGGCGCCAACTTGGCTTGGAAATGATAACATTCGCCATATAATTTAGATTTATTTCCAAGCAAAATCTGATGCCATTTTTTTCGATCGTATAGTATTTTAGTAGTGTTAAAGTATATTTTTACAGCTTCACTATTAAAAAGAAGTATGAACTGCTTTAATTATTATTTATCATAATAAAAATTGAGGAACTAGTGAACTATTAGACTAACATCGAAAAATTGACATTCATAGAATATTTCAGAAAAATTTTACTTCAAGGTGATAAAAATGTAGAAAAAATAATAAACGCGCCGCTGTTTGTTTGAAACCAGTAGCTGTCAAGTGACGTGTATTAAAGGCCCTTAAACCCTTAACAATAGGACTTACCACGCCCATCACGCCAGATTTGTACAATTCCTCTTTGATCAGTCCTGTCCTTTAATAGACTACCTGTCTTTTTATGCGATAGAACAACATGCACAGGCACGTACTAACAATATTTCATATTCCGGTTTAAAAAGAAACGAAAAACAGAAGATTCAAAGCCTGTAGCTGTTTATATTGTAGATAATTATTATCAAATGAAGAAAGTGTAGTTTAAGTCTTCAAATAAAAAATAACAAGAAACAACGAATTACATTATTTTTACAAAATTTCTTGATTACTATTGAGAATAGGCTTGATCAGTATCCTCTGTTTTAATTGATCCACTTCGTAAAGGTGAGAGGCAAAAATATCTTATTTGGTATCCTCTGTGTGATTTAGGACTTTTATGACATTTTATGTTTAAGGGAGGTCAAAATTACCAGTTTTCAAAAGAGGTGTTTACTTTTAAACACTGTTATCTTAAAAATTAATCAAACGATTTAAGATTTTTCTCTTTACAGCCTTAAATATAAATAAAATGCAATGAGTTTCAATGGTCTGCCACACAAAGTAAGTTTTATATTTCTCTATATATTTATTAATGAATGCATTATAAAACTTAATTAGAAAACAAAATATTATATGTAAGTATTTTAAAATAAAAAAATGGTTAAAAGACATAGCTTAAAATATTTTTAAATGCTTTAAATATTTTTGCTACAAATTCAATGTTTTATTTAAACAAAATTTGGGGGTGGTATATTTTGACCCCAGATACACGCCAGTGAGTTTTTTCTTGGCAATTTTTTTCGAAAATATGTTATTTTTCGATCTTTTATAAATTTCTAGTTAAAAACGTAAAATTTAGTAATATTGCAACATAAATCATTGCAGAAAAAATCATTCAGTGGTTCTCAAAATTTAAACAAAAAATCATTAATTATTTTCAAAGTAAAATAACTTGGCTATTTTAGACTTGTTTGAAAAACCGTAAAGAAAAAATATGTTTCTTTTATCGAGATCTACCAGCCCTGAAAATATTTGCACTTAAAAAAACATTTTTTACCGAAAAATGTCCCTTAATGGTGAAAAGCATAGGTGAAAAGACATACCAAATTGCATAAAATTCTGGAGTGGCTACGAAGATATTCCAAAAAAACAATTTTTTTCTCAAAACTTTGATACCCTGTATCTCGAAAATAAATGATTTTAAAACACATATTTTTATATAAACTTTTTACCTTAAAAATACTTGAAAATGCATTTTGTGAAATAGTGGACACTTATTCAGAAACAGCTTTATATAAATAAATAGTCTATCAATTCTAAATCCGTCCCTGTTGATCCAGATGCTTGTGATTCCCATCCCGGCGTAATCCTGTAACAAGAGCCCGACATTGTCACCAACGCTGTAATGTTGCGAATAATCTCTTCTCGTGGGGCTCCACCCGTGTACCCCTGATTGTTGGTCTTTTACAGGCGTGCGTTTCTCTTTTTCAATGAGTGGGCCCTTCACTTCAAACAGGGAGAATTTAAATTAACACTTGATGTTTTTAGGGGTGCCTTTTTTGGTATTTTCATTTAATCAATTTATTCAAATAGTTCAAGAAAATAGGCCTTCAAATACGTCAATACAATAGTCTTGGTAAAAACTTGAATTTTTGATATAAGTGCTTTAAAAGATCTAGAAATTAATTTTGAAAGATTTTTTTCAAAAAAGTATAGAGATCATTTCTATGTAAAATTTGACGCTCCACTTTTATTTGAACTTTTTTTCCAGTTCTTATCGTTTTTTCGAAGTTCTTTTAAAAATTTTAGTATTATTAACTTGCGAAAGTTTAAAATAAGTAGGTACCTGATAAATAAAATAAGTAGGTACCTTTGATTCCTCATCAAAAAATATGAAAAAAAGTTCCTATAAACATGGGTATGGAAATGCATAGTTTTAAAGTTACATGACGTTAAAACTTTTTAAAATTAGATTTTTTTTAATTATTTTAAATAATACTTAAATTTTTAAATAATACTTATAATAATATTTATTTTTTATTTGAAATTGCTGTATGTTGGACTAATAGTGATAATAACAAAGAGTAATCCATACATATATAAAAGCTCAAAGGGTTTTTTTGTTACATCCATCCCGCCGAAACTACTTCACCAATCTTGATGATTCTTTTTTTAAATGAAAGATATATATGTCTAGATTTGTTATGAAGCATTTTTATATCGTTTAATTGCCATTTCTTTATGTAAAACGAATAAATATTAAAACATACCTGAAAAACACCTATACACAATACCTCCAGAAATAAATTATTTGTCATTGTCAGTGGTGTGTCAGTTAGATATTATATATATCAAGTTTTTGTCCAATCATGGCACAAAATGGCGAACTTCTAAAAGAGGAAGAGCAAATTATAAACCGCTGGAAAGAGCAATACAGCCATATCCTTAACCAAGAAAACAACCCCAATATGGAAGCACTAAACACAATACCTCAGTATAACAGCCTCGATATATTAGATATCCCAATAACAGAACAGGAAATAATGGCATTCATAAAACAGCTTAAAAACAACAAATCAGCTGGCTGTGACGTAATCTCGGCGGAAATCTATAAGTGTGCAAGTAAAGAACTTATTGGTCATCTTAAGGCTCTCTTCGATATCATATTGGAAAGCGGAGAGGTACCTCAGGACTTTTGCAACGCGAATATAGTGAATATATTTAAGAACAAAGGAAGTGCATCAGACTGCGGAAATTACCAGGGAATTTCACTATTAGCTATCGGAGGAAAAATTCTTGCAAAAATTATGTCAAATCGCCTGCACCCACATATAGAAAAAATCCTTCCAGAATCGCAAACGGGTTTTCGCACCAACCGTGGCACCGTCGATTCCATATTTTCCCTCCACCAGCTACAGGAAAAAGTAAAAGAGCAGCAGTCTAAACTTTATGTTGCATTCAT
>NW_022146576.1:192647-210365 GCF_002938485.1 Sitophilus oryzae
GTGGTGGAGGATACGCCCCAATAGCGCAGAGTCCCCGGACCGTCGTCATGGTTATGCAGGTGCAGACAAGTTCGAGGAAGACGGGAATCTAGCCGAAGTATCCTTCGGCTGCCGAAGGATAGTGTCACCCGATAACTCTGGATAAAGAGATGATCTTGGAAAGGATAATTTTATTTTATGTTCAAACACACATTTTTAACGTTAAGTATTTAATTTATTTTGAAGAAATCTATACTAATACCGTGCTGGCAACTGTTACTTTTGGGTCGGAACTTACATGTGTGGAAGTAAGTCGCATAGGGATCTTATTAAGTCGGAGTGAGAGAAATGCGATGGTGTGCTGTTGCGGCGTTGCCGGTACGCCTTTCTCTATCAGGTAAAGTATCACGATCGCAAACCGCTTATTTTTAAACGACATTTGTTTCTAAAAGATAACTAAATAAAATCATTAGATATGTTTCTGAGCATCTGAAATGGAATTATAAGGATATCGTTAAGGTGTCTATTTTTTTATAACGATAAAACGTCAGTAATCGCGATAATTTAAAAAATCAACTTTTTAACACATAACACGCCATAACTTAAGAACCACTTTAGATATTGAATATTTTTTATTTTGAAGATCGGATCTTTTACAATATGTTTAAATAAGAAAAATTCGATAAGGTTGTTTTTTCCAATCAAAAATTTTTAACAATCCATCCATTTATTTTTAGTACATAGCAATTTTCAGCAATCATGTAACTTTTTTATTTATAAATATTTTCACATACTGTCTGCGAAGAAAATATAGCAGAAATGTTGAGCAAGTTTTTTAATAAATCGTTTAATTTTTAATAGATTTTGAGATATCGATTCATTTTGAATTCAGAGTTCTAATAACGCGACCACTGTCGAACACCAACTCAATTCCACTTATTTTTACCAAAAATACAAGTGTTTCTAACTTGCACTTAAAAAGTTTCAAGCTCTAGGGAAAATTAGGACTCGTTATTAAGTAAACAAAGTATCGCGAGACGTAATTAAATCGTGAAGCTGAACGCACGAGGGAAAGGTGTACTTCCCTAGAACTGTAGGTATTGACCGGTGGACTGCGACAAATCTGCTATATCCCCTTCCACGTCAATGTGCGTAGTTTCTCGGTTTATTTCGTGCGTTTGGCAACGTGTTTACTGTTCTCTCTTTGTTCAGTACATTATAAACGTATTGTACTCTTCTTGCATACGGAAATCTCGACCCAAGACTAACCTATGCCAGCTCTTAGTATATAAAATCCTTAAGTGACTGACCAGCTGATTCATCACGATCCTGCTCAAACCAATCAACGTAAGAAGCTCAATTTTGGCATACAGGTTGATTCTAGGGTGTAGAGGTTCGATAAGAAGGAATTTTTCGAAATTCCAGTTTCAAGCGGGTGAAACCACCCCTCAAATATTACAATATTTTTTTATTTAAAAAACGGTCAATTTTCCGAAAAAACGCTTAAACATGTATATTTTATTTTGTTTTTTAGATATTTTAAGATTTTTTAAAAATGTATACAGGGTGTTTCGAAAAATCTGGTCATTGATTAATCACGATTCTGCTTAAACTGCTTGACGTTTAAAGCTGATTTTTGGCAAACGGATTGACTGTGGGGTGTAGAGGTTTGATAAGGAGGGGTTTCTCGAATATCAAATTCCAAGAGGGTGAAAACGCCCCTCAAATATTACAATATTTGTTATTTAAAAAACGGTTAGTCTTTCGGGAAAACGCTTGCATACGCATAATTTATTTTGGTGTTTTACATATTTTGAAATTTTTTAAAAAATCATACACTGTGTTCCAAAAAGTTGGGTAATTGATTAACCACGATTCTGCTTAAACCGCTTGACGTAAAAAGATTATTTTTGGCAAACGGATTTTTCGAAAGTCAAATTCCAACGAGATGAAACTACCCCTCAAATATTACCAAGTTATATAATAATATTAAACGGCTCAGCCCTCAACAACTCGTAACCGTATACATCAGTGTACACCAGTGCAGACACGCACACTCACAGTTATTTCTGGTAATTTTTGGACACCGATGATAAACTTTTAGTTAAAAAAATAACACGATCAAAAGTGCTGTAATAGATACTCGACAGCAGTATTATAAAGTCTGTTTAAAAAAATTTTCATTGCTTAAAATGACTGCTTCAACCAAGAATAATTAATCGTGCAAGACACCATGATCAGATCACTTATTAGATATGTTTTCCGTTTATCTATTTATTTCTTTTCAACATCAAGCACTTTGGTTTAGTTATGGTATGTGTGTAATAAGACGCGCGTTGAAAGATAAACATGTATCTATTAATTTCTTGTTAAATGTTAAAATCTTTCAAATTGCGGACTTTTTGACAGCAACATTGCTTTAAACTGAGAACTGAGGCATTATTAAAACCGTTAAAGTTAAAAAATAGATGTAGGAAAACATAAATACTCCTACTACATATTTTAACAATGTTTATTGAACAAGACTGCCAGACACTACTTCATATTATGCTTCGTGGTATCGTGGTACCAACCATTGCCACTGAAGATACACAAATATACCAAATTTCAGCCCAATCGCAAGTCAGAAATTGGTTCTAATTTAGCTCGCGTCATTTGACAAACAAAAGCATGTATTCGAAATTGTCGGGTTTCCAGATCCTAAATTTCATTATTAGATTAATATATTGGTTTGTTACATAAAACAGACTATACATAACCAGTCCATACAGAAATATGTAATGGTAATTACTTTTGACTTTATATTTATTACGATTTATTTAAGTCCTATAGCAAATCAGCTTTAGGAACTAAATAAAATAAAGAATACTTACTATAGGCACAGTACATGATGCAATATTTTGTATCATGGGTACAGTTAAAGAGCACAGTATAGGTGTAGGTACATATTTTAAGTCCTTTTATCTTATCTTCTTTTTGCTGTCAAGCTTCTCGAGTCCCTATTGTGCGATACCGGAATTTACAGAAAGCAAATCTCGGATCTTATCGAAGGTACCATTAAGCTCAATTTTACCGCATATTTGGCAATTTTTGGTCGATGTATTGAGCAACACCTCTTTGGAATAAAGTGAAAACAGTAGCGTAGGGGAAAGTTATTTTTTGGTTAGGTGAATTACTGCACGAGTCTTTGCAGACGATTTAGTTATCCTAGCAAGAAATCGGATAGAAGGTCAAGCGCAGTAAAAGTAGGTTTAATGAGAAGAAAATAAGTTTATGAAGTGGTGACATAGCGATTTTGAGAAGGAAAGTATACAAGTAAATTCCGAAAAGAGGGAAACGATACAAGTTTGAGGCAGTGGATACATTCACATATCTAGGAACCGTACTTATATACAAACCAAATATCACTCAGGAAATTGTGTCAAGAATAATGGCAGGAAACAGATGTGTAAATGCACTACAGAGAGAGTTATTAAGAGATAAAACATCTCTAGAAGTGTAAAAGTTACAAAGTACCAAACAATACCAATAGTAGACCAATAGTACTATGTGCATCTAAAACTGAAATATGAAAATTCTAAGAGGCTAGAGATTTGGGAAAGGGAAAACAATGAGGAAGATTTTGGGAGGAAAGAAGATAGGCAACATGGTGGACCAGAAGAACAAACGAAGAAATAAAACAACGATATCGTCGACGGAGTATAACGGGAGTAGCAAGAGCACAAAGACTGAGATGGCTGGGACATATTGAAAGAATAGCTGAAACAAGAGCTCTAGTAGCATAATATAGTCTGTCAAACGGATCCTGGACAGTGAGAGTTGTGTTTGTCATTTTAATTCACAGACAAATTCTATTTTTCTGTCAATTTTAGATGGCTCTGTCGAAATCTTCCTGGACGTTTTAACTATATTTCGATACATATAATATTCACTTAAAAATCCCTGGCTAATCCCTAACCTAACTTCTTTTGATACAGTATGATAAAAAATGGCGCCAACTTGGCTTGGAAATGATAACATTCGCCATATAATTTAGATTTATTTCCAAGCAAAATCTGATGCCATTTTTTCGATCGTATAGTATTTTAGTAGTGTTAAAGTATATTTTTACAGCTTCACTATTAAAAAGAAGTATGAACTGCTTTAATTATTATTTATCATAATAAAAATTGAGGAACTAGTGAACTATTAGACTAACATCGAAAAATTGACATTCATAGAATATTTCAGAAAAATTTTACTTCAAGGTGATAAAAATGTAGAAAAATAATAAACGCGCCGCTGTTTGTTTTTGAAACCAGTAGCTGTCAAGTGACGTGTATTAAAGGCCCTTAAACCCTTAACAATAGGACTTACCACGCCCATCACGCCAGATTTGTACAATTCCTCTTTGATCAGTCCTGTCCTTTAATAGACTACCTGTCTTTTTATGCGATAGAACAACATGCACAGGCACGTACTAGTAATATTTATGTTCCAGTTTAAAAAAAAGAACAAAAAACAGAGATTCAGAACCTATATGTTATATTGTTGATGACAATCGAAAAATGTGCTTTTCCAAGAAATTTTACTATATCTTCAAACAAAAAATAACAAGTAAAAATGTTTTAGATTAGTATTCTTTGTTTTCATTGTATTGATTCATTCACTTCGTATTGAGTTTTGAAATTTCCCTTTGCTTTCTCTCTCTTTGAGGTTTAATAGCATATTTTTAAATTGTACAATTAGATTTCAGAATATTGAGGAAATATGCAAAATTAATAAGGGAGGAAGAATAAGTCAAAACCACCTTATTTGGTCTAGGTCTTTTATGACATTTTTTGTTTCAGAGGGAATCAAATTTCCTAGGTTTCAAAAAAGTGTTTACTTTAAAACACTGATATTTTAAATATTAACATACCGCTTTAAGATTTTTCTCTTTACACTCTTATAGATAAAGGGAATGCAACGAGTTTTTCAATGATCTGCAACACAATGTAAGTTCACAATTAAGAAAAAATAGTTGGGATGGCTTCTGATAGAATTTTTGATCTAAGAGATATACCCGATTGCTAGTTTTCAAATTATCATTCTGTATATTTTAATAATGAATGCATTATAAGATATAATTAGAAAACAAAATATAGGTAAGTTCTTAAAATCAAAAAATTAAAAAGTATGTTTTAGGACAGCTAGAACGGTTTTAATTTTTTTCCTATAAATTCAATATATATTTTATTGGCAAAAAATTGTCCAATTTGTTCTATCGTTTCAATCGGCATATAAATAGATTCTGTAACTATGTCCCCAAAAAATATTCAATATAATTGATATATACTGTAAATAATATTTGGTTAAGAAATGAAAATAATCAAATACATTAAAAAGGATATCTTTAAAAATAATAGTATTTTTAATATAAAAATTTATCATACAGGGTGGTCCGAAGTCCGAACTGTATTCCGGAAACTTCGGCAGAATATTCTGCAGATAAAAATAAGTAAAAAAGTTCGTATAAATGTACGTCCTAAAATGCTTAGTTTCGGAGATACAGGGTGTAGAAGTTTCATTTTTATTTTGATTTTTTCCAAATAATTTCTGAAGTAAGGTCAATATTTGGATCAAAATTGGTGTCTAGGAGTTTTTTGACATGAGAAATATGATTTTGATGTCAATATGACTCTTACTGGTAGAGGGCGCCACCTACATGTGTTTTAACTGTTTTGAAGCGTAATAACTTTTTGTCCGTACCTGTATAAAACTACTAAGTATAAAAATATACATTTCCGTGACTTTTTACGTAAAAAATGTCCGTTCACCGTCCTCAAAATATTTGGAATAGAAATATTTTTCAGTCTCAATTAAAAAAATTCTCTTTCAGTGGCGACGTGTATGCTTTTTTTCCAGAAATTATATTTATTAACAGACAATAAATAGTCTATCTAGCCTGAATCCGTCGCTGTTCATCCAGATGCTTGTGATTCCCATCCCGGCGTAATCCTGTAACAAGAGCCCGACATTGTCACCAACTCTGTAATGTTGCGAATAATCTCTTCTCGTGGGGCTCCACCCGTGTACCCCTGATTGTTGGTCTTTTACAGGCGTGCGTTTCTCTTTTTCAATGAGTGGGCCCTTCACTTCAAACAGGGAGAATTTAAATTAATACTTGATGTTTTTAGGGGTGCCTTTTTGGTATTTTCATTTAATCAATTTATTCTAATTATATATAGTTTATAGAAGTAAAATTTTATGTTGTTAGTTAGTAAAGAGCTATTAAACGACGAGAGACAAACCTGGTCTCAACCAAATAATATACAAACTGTGATAAGAGAACGTGATATTTTTTGTGATTCAGATATAATAAATGCTGCCAAAGATATAAAAATTAACAAATCTCCGGGCTGCGTGATAATTTGCCACCAAATGTGATAAAAACGCTAATATTGGACAATGTAGAATATTTTAGAATATTTTTTAATAACTTTCTTCAGAGAAATGAATTCCCTAAAGAATGGAAGAGATCCAAATTAACTCTAATAGAGAAACTCCGGAAGCACCTAAATGATCCACCAAAATATCGTCCGATTTGCCTCATTGATGTAATCGGGAAAGTCTATGAGAAACTCATCAATACGCGACTCTTGGAAGAAATTAGGAAGAAACGAAATGGTATGCATCCATACCAGTATGGATTTGTAAAGGGGAAATCTACCACACATGCAATGAAGAAAATATCGGATATCGTGAAAAGAAAAGCCACTTGGCATAATGCTTTGATTTTAGTCGACGTTAAAAATGCATTTAATTGCGCGTCATGGGAAATAATTATTAAAGAACTTAGAAGAAAGAATAGATAAGTGGCTATTTGATGAACATAATAAGAAGCTATCTTGATAATAGATTTATAGTTCTCAAGATAGAAGATGAAAGAGAGGTATTCGGTGGCGTCCCACAGGGCTCGGTGCTGGGGCCAACTCTGTGGAGCATATTATACGACAGTGTCATGGAGCTTACTGTACCAGGTGGGGCAGAGTTAATCTGTTACGCCGATGATCTTGCTGTGATAATAACAAAAAAAACTAAAAGAAACAAAAAAATAAACGACCTCGACCTAACGCAGACTGTGGATGATACACTAAAGATCATAGCCAGATGGATGCGTGAGCACAGACTCGAAATAGCTGTGGAAAAAACAGAGGCGATTTTACTGAACCGCAAGAGAAAAGTTGACCATATAAGGTTTAATTTTAATTATATAATAATAAATCCAGTAAAGCAAGTCTACTATCTTGGATTCCACATAGACCGTGCACTCACGATGGGCCTGCACATCAAGGAGGTCTGTCTGAAATCACAACGAACTGCTAAAGCGTTATCCGCAATACTGCCAAACGTTCGGGGCCCAACACCAGCAAAGAGAAGAGTGCTAGCATATGCGTGCCAGAATATTATTATGTATGGAGCACCTGTGTGGAACGAAGCAACCAATATGCACGTAAATAAAAAAAGACTTGAAGGTGCACAGAGATTCATGGCTTTGAGGGTCTGCTCGGCGTATCGGACAACTTCAACTGAGGCAGCCTTGGTGATATCGGGTCTGGTGCCCCTGCATCTTCTCTCAAGAGAAAGAGAACGACTCTTTCTCAAGGGTAAAGTACAAACCAGGGCAAGCAGAGAGATGGAGAGAAACCGCACAGTGCAGCAGTGGCAGGCAGAATAGGAAGTATCGCAAAAAGGAAGATGGACATATAAGCTCATCCCAAATATAAATATGTGGATTAAAAGAAAGCATGGAGAGGTAAACTTCTATCTTACTCAAATATTGAGTGGTCACGGAAATTTTGGGAGTTACCTGTGTAAAATTGGAAAGAGGGAAGTCGCGGAATGCCGATACTGTGCTGAACCCAATGATACTCCAGAACACACAATGTTTGCTTGTCCAAGATGGAAACAGGAAAGATGTGAAGCACGCATGACGATTGGTGGCAACATCTCCGCAGATACCTTCTTAAAATCGGTAACAGAAAGAAGAGAAAACTTTGAAGCCATCTCAAAACTGGCCCAAAATATACTAGAGGCAAAATACAGCGAAGAGCAGGGATAATGAAAAAAAAGGAACAGTCCGGCGTCTACTTGAGGAGATGCATCCAGCTGGTCCAGGTAGACGTGGCAGGAGCGAGGGGATGATGTTAGTGGGTAGTGTCCTCCAGGCAGCTTAAGGAGAGATTGAGTCCCACACTCCGTACGTAAAGGTATTTAACACCCAAAAAAAAAATTAAACGACGAACGATTTGATTAATTTATACTTGATAAATATAAATTTTTTATTTGATAATATCCAAAATATACTGAGATGCCAAAAAAACAACGGAAAATTCTTTCGCCAAGTTTAAAGTGTTATATTTTTTTTTACTTTTAGCCCTATTTTTATGAATTTTTCAGCAAACTGTTTATAAATCTATCAACTTTAATTCATTTTTTTATAAACTTTAGTATTTGGCTCTTTATAGAGGGTTAATTGAAGGGTTGTTTTCTACCTTAACTTTAAAACACCGTGTGCAATAATTTCGTGAATAACTTTTCCTAAAACATTATTTTTTGATCAGAACCATGTCTCCTGAGCATTTTGTTTCTTGACTCATTTCAACACATGCATTGGTTAATTTTTAAGAGCGAAATGAACTTGTCACCAACAATTTGCAATTTTTTCAGGCTCTCATTACTTTATGATGTTATTTTTCAATATCACGAGGTGGCTTTGGTGACTATTGTCGTAATGGCTTACCGACACTGATTAGAACTCTATATTAAAATTTAAAAACAGTAACGATACAGGATTGGTTTTAATAAATATTAGTAATACTAACAGAACTACAGAAATAACTGTAATAATAAAAATTCACAGATTTTGCAACGTGCGCAACCATCATAGGCGTATTGAAAATACCAGACACAAAAGTCGGCGGTGGTCGGCAATCACTTGTTTTTTTACATTTTATATTAACTTTGTGACGTCATTTGGAAAAGCTCAATAGAAATATAAAAGAACTAAACCTTGTTTGGAAAGCAATTTGACATTCGTGACGTCAGTCAAGTATATACTAATTGGGTTGGATTTTCACATAATAACAGTATGTATTGGATTTGACGTATAGCATGTTCGCTAAAAATCTAAAATAAAATTTATTGACTAAAATAAATAGGTAATAGATTACTTTGGTATAAATATAAATTATGTGTGTATGTACCGTTTGATATATCGACTTTTTTTCTAATTCTCGCGAAAAAAAACCATTTTAAGTCGTAATAGGAGCCCTATTTGTAATAGGAGATATTCAGCGCCTGGCGCACTTTTCGAAGAGCCAAATCAGCGATTCCCACGCTCTATAAAAATTGTTTTATTTTGCTTTAACGCTCGTTTATGTCAAAACAGCAATTACCTAACAAGTTTTCTAGTAAAACACAGGAAATCTGGTGTCATTAGCCACTACTATTGTGTACACGTAAATATCAATATTGAATGTTTAATTGGGGTTTATTTATTTCACAGTATAATTTAAATATAATACTTCATAGGGGATTTTCGGGTGGTTTGACGTGCTTATGTTTCGATAAATGTTTTATATTATCTTTTTATTTAAAGTGAAATTCATTTTCGGATCTGTTAATCTATTTTTTAGGGGTGTTTATTAATTGACCCCCTCCTCCTCATATATGAGATGTCCTGAAATTTGTCTCGACCCCCTTTCCCGTCCCATAATTTCACGTGAGATCTTTGTAGCATGTGAGAAAGAGAGAGTGAGAGAGATTTTTATTGGGAATTTGGCATTTTCAGTATAAATGCTTTGTAGTCTAAGATGCAGGATTTTTTATGTTCATAATATTTATAATCAAAACCTAATTTCTACGTATATTTATGAATAAGGGAATACACTTTTAACAGGTGCCAATCAAAAAGTGACGCAAATAGGAGTTGCCGCGGTTCCAAGTTTTTCCGGCCGCAGTTTCCAGGTCCGGCAACAATGCGTCAGGCATCTATAGCTCCTATAATAAAAAACTTAGGAAATTTGGATAAGTGCAAACCCAAAATATGTAATAGGACGTATTTCAGAAAAATATTTCCTGGATGGTAGCTCAAAAAGTGTGAGTGGATCGGGATGATTTTTTAAATGGAGCGCTCTCTATATTACTGAATTTTTGGCTTGCCTTCTGATCACTTTAAAAAAATACAAGAAATGCCCGAAATCAAAACTTTACTAGACATTAAATTAACGACGAGAAAGGAAGAACACGTTTCTTACGTAAAAAAGTCCTAGCTTTGTCATTCTTGAAATTACTGTATCTATGTATACGGGTAAAAAATAAGTACCACCTAGTACCACCTACCCTAATGGAAAGTAAGGGTAGTGATTTTGATATATGGCTTTTTGGGGCACCATGTACAGTTCCTAATAATTTTAAAATGTGATATGTTTCCTTAAGGTGTTCCTTAATGACATGCTAATATTTAAAAAGGTGATTCTTGGACCTATTCTAAGAAAAAAACTTCATGTTATACAGGGTTGTTTACCACATACGACACGGAGTATTGTAGCTAAACGATGAGATTTTTACAAATTGTAAGTTTTGGGTTCGATGAAGGACTATTAGAGGTACAATTTAAAAATAATTTTACAAGATACAGAGTGTCCCAAATAAGTAAAAATATCAAAAGTTGTATTTTTATGGAACGCCCTGTATATTATTACATTTTGAGTTCTACGATTGAAATAAAGGTAAATTTAAGGTTTATTATACTTAAACCTTACCGTTTTGAAATATTTTCAACTTTATTGAAATTGCAGTAAAAATTTTAAGGCTTCATTTCTCCAAAGGGTATCAAAGTTTTTAATGCTAAATATTTACAAGTTTATTTACTGATCAGTTATTGTGTTGCAATAATAAAATAATACTACCTTATACGAGTGTGTCCTAAAAATTTATTTTAAATAATTATTAGCTTCAAACGGCAATAACTTGTTTAATTAAATGGAACACCCTGTATATTTTACGAATCGGATGCACAATTTAATTGTCTATCGAATTATATTTATACCCATTTTTTACCTATCTCTTTAAGTTTCCGTAGAAAATGCATTTTCTTGTAATTTTAGAACTTGTTATCAATATACCCATGGACTATTGACATTTTAGATTATTTTAAAGATGTACCAAATTTTAAAGAGTACAGATACTAATATTGTCGATATAATTCGTTTATTTCATTAAAATTAAAAAAAACTGTTTAAATATTTGTTAAAGAGGATCAATTAATAGGATTCCAGTATTCAAACTACATTAACTGACTGTTTGCGTTGATTAATAATAATTGCTCCAAATACTAAAAAACTGAATTTTGTATGGGCATTAGAGCTGTACATTTTGTACATTTGTTGCTTTAAAACCAATCTAAAATATCAATATTCCATGGATATATTGATAAATGAGGTCTAAATTATAAGAAAATGAATTTTCTACGAAAACTTGAAGGGATAGGTAAAAAATGGTATAATATAATTTGATAGACAATTTAATTGTGCATCTGATTCTCCAAAAATATACAGGGCATTCCATTTAAATTAAAGAAGTTATTGCCGTTTGAAGCTAACTCAATTATTTAAATAAATTTTTAGACACTCTGTATAAGGTAGTATTATTTTTATTATTGCATGCAATAACTGATCAATAAATAAACTTCATTAAATATTTAGTATTAAAAACATTGATACCCTTGGAGAAATGAAGCTTTAAAATTTTACTGCAATTTCACAAAATTGAAAATATTTCAAAAACAGTAAGGTTTAAAGTATAATAAACCCTTAATCAAATTTACCTTTATTTTAATCGTAGAAACTAAAAATGTAATAATATACAGGGTGTTCCATTTAGAAAAATAAAGCTTTGATATTTTTTTATTTATTTGGGACACTCTGTATGCTAATAAATATTTTTTAAATTGTAGCTCTAATAGTCCTTCAACTTGAACCCCAAACTTACAATTTGTAAAATCTCATCGTTTAGCTTCTATTACTCCGTGTCGTATGTGGTGAAAACAACCCTGTATACATGGTTGTAAAATTTTTTCTCCAAGCCTACCTCTGAAGGCATATTTGATACACGCTTTCCATGCACCAAAATGCTTATTTTGATATACAAACAAAATTGTTTATTTCTTAATTTGCTTCCAGCCGATGCAGAAATGATTTCCACACATTGGGCTCTTTCACTATATTTTGGAATTAGCATAATAATTGAATAAAGCAATTAATTCTACAATTTTTTTTTTTTTTTTTTTCGAAAAATTTGAAGTCGTTCTTAAGAAAATAAATAAAAACAAAAACCCCAGAATAAAAATCCGCACTTTATTTTAATACGTCACACCTGGCATATTGAAAAGCGGCAACACGGCAGCGGCCGGGCGACCATGCTGACCCACCACCACCTCCTCCTCCACACAAGGCTATTCAGCCTTTTCCAATATGGCGGAGATAGAAGTGCTTTATTTTGGCGCGTATTTTAAAACCTGTTTTATTTCCAAATAGACATTTTTTACACAAATTTCGGGTTAGATTACGTAATATTTCACTAATTTTTTAATATACAGGGAGTCTAAAGTTCTCCACATAAGTATGGAATTTTTTGTATTGTTACTTTTATGAAAATATCAGTTAGTTACTTTTGTCTTAGTAAAAGCCTTGGTAAATGCTCTTGGAATTATAAAGTATACTGGCTTGGGTAAAAAAATATGGAATATTTTTTCTATGTTTTGCAGCATTACACAAATGGGAATAAATTTAAACTATAATAGGTGAGGATAAATAAAAAATATAATATGTGTTTCAAGATTTTATATAGAAAAAAAAAACTAAATACCTTTTTGGGGGTTCGTAAATAAAACTTACGCTTAGCTTAGTTTTCTTTACTGTTTGTCTTTACATAGGGTATTGTTTTTGTGGTAAAGACGTCATTCATTTTTTTTTGCATAAAAAAAAAAATATAGGATATTCTGAACAAGATGGTTAATAATAAATTCTGACCTATGTGAGGGGCAGTGGCTGACCCTAAAAGACTTACATTCAGGCCATTTATATTTTCAAATGTCAATATTATCAATATCTTTCTGTGATTTTGATGTAAAAAGCTTTATTCTTCTTCAATATTTTACTTATAATGGGGTAAGTGTAAGCAGTAGGGGCAGTAGCCATAACTACATCCTGACTAGGGTAACAGAGGCTTTGGCCTTTGGCCTTTTTGAGGCATATTTAATGCACTTCTTACCGGAGAACTACTAGTAGGAGTGAAATTATCTCTTTTAATAGCTGTCAACCATTTTTTTTACAGAAAGCTCGTCATTTTTTGGGGAATATAAAAGCAAAAACCTTGGGACCCCCTCTATAATTCCCGTAACAATCTAGAACAGAGCATGTAAAAGGCATGCTACAATAAAGTATTAATACCTACTCTTTAATACCTATCTTTTTGATTATTGTAAGTAACCATTATAAAGCACTATGCAGACTAGCGGCGAAGACTTTACTCATCTAGGTGTAAATATGTGATAAGAAATACTTCTAGTTCTTTGCTTAAAATAATTAATAATGAGAGAGTACGACAAGCAAAACGATCCTAAAGTTCCTAATATGTGGAATGTCTTCTTTGGATTTTATTACACTGTTATTTTATCCCAATTTTCTGATCACACCATGCACTGAACACTAAGAGCTAAACAAACGTGTTGCAGAAGCACAACAAACTAGAAGATAATTGGTATTTCTGTGGTATGCAATCAGAAGAAACCACTACAAAACTTTTCAGGTTAAGGTAAACAGCCCCAATAATGCGCTGCCTTCGCCGCCATATTTGCCTTGCCCATATCCTGTTGATTGGCCTTGAGTTGAGGTGGTGCTGGTCAAATCAAATGGCAATGTTGCCAGTTTTTGGCTGGCGCACGAGCATGGTTCTGCTGTGATTGGGCGTATTTTTCATACGTCCATTGGGACTTTAAAATTATTTCAAATTAAAGCCATTTTGAGGGCCTATAAAAAAAATATTCAATGTCATGGAACTATTTTTTTTTGGAAAATATACTGAAAAATAGTCTTCTATTTCAGATTTTTTTTTTTTTTTTGTATTTTATTTTTTATTGAAAAGAGCCCATAGTCACAGTATCATATTTTCAGCAGTTTGACCCTGAAATAATTTAATTAAATGAATAATAGAAATTTAATTAAATAAAATAATTGATAATAAGCAAATTGCTGCATAAAATGCGTTGGACGAAAAAAATAAAGAGAGACAAAAAAATGTTTAGAAAAGGAGGAATTTTGAAAATAATTTTTATTTTACAAAAAGAAGTCTGTGTTTACCACTTTTTTCTCCAACAATGTACAATGTAAAACCCGGCATTAGACGGCACTGGTTGAAATAAATAAAATTCTTTGTACACCAAAAGGTATTTTTTGATACATAGAAGACGTGTATCAGTTTCATAAAGATATCTGTAATAAATCAAAAGTTAAAGTTTTGTTAGAAAAAATGTACCACCCTGTATCTCAGAAATTATGATGTTTGAGGCATATATTTATATCGAGTTTTTCTTTGAATAGGTTCAAGAATCACGTCCTTAAATATTAGCATTAAAGACAACCTGTATAAGCTCCAAAAATAAAATCGGATACAAATTACAAAGTTTAGGATCAAAATTTTACATTAGAATTCAAGAGCTGTAAAAGTGCGGCAAGACATATTATTACATACCATAAGGTTCAAATTACACCCTATATAATATATCACAGAAAGTAGGAAGCAGGAAAGATCATTAGCTTCTGCTTCTTTCAGCGCGTGATATCGGAAGAATTAATGAACACGAGAAACTTTGCAGATGTGTATTTAATACCGCAAAAACGATTTATACGTTATAAAGAAACTACAGAGAAATAGAATAAATAAATGAGCGATTCTATTCTGTGTTTTGTCTATGTCCTGTACTATTTCCTCGGCTGTAAATTATTAATTTATTAATAGATTCTTTCTATCGATACAATTTCACCGAATCTTGTGTATCCCGGATGCGTCTCAAAAGTGGCTCACCCCCATAATTTTTTTATTTTTTTTAGATAAAAAACGAAATTTTGAGTATGTTATATGACATAAATTAGTATTGATTGGCGTAGTCAATTGTTTTTAGTCGCTTCCTGTTTCACCGGAAATTACTTCATCTTTTGATTTTTAAATGAGACCCTCGGTAGTTTTTTTTTATTTTATTCGATAGAAAATGACACTCTGATTTGAATTTCAAATTAAAGTCATATTTCGCAAATTTTCTGCGTAAAAAATTCCGTCATTGATTTTTTAAATATCTACTCGGATTTAACATTTTCACAGACATTTTTATGCATACAAATACAGGAAAGACTCGATAATCCGGATCAATTCAAGCACAGGTTAATCCGGATTAATAAAAAATCCGGATTATCGCAATTTGCATTTTTATACACATACTAGCATGTACCCGCGACTTCGTTCACGTCGAATTAATCATTTGTAATGGTGATATGATAAAGCAAAGCAAGAATTTCCATTAACATACAAATTGGAGCAGAATCGTGGTTAATCAATTGCCCAACTTTTTGGAACACCCTGTATGATTTTTTAAAAAATTTCAAAATATGTATAAAACAAAATAAATTTATACGTGATAAACGTTTCCCGAAAGACTAACCGTTTTTTAAATAACATATATTGTAAATATTGTAATGTTGAGGGCGTTTTCACCCTCTTGGAATTTAAGATTCGAGAAACCCCCTTCCTTATCGAACCTCACACTCCACAGTCAATCCGTTTGCCAAAATCAGCATTAAACGTCAAGCAACCGCCCAGAATCAGCCCGATTACTCAATGGTCATATTTTTGAAACCTGCATATAAATTTTTTAAAAAATCTTAAAATATGTAAAACAATAACAAAATAAAATATACGTGTTTAAGGTTTTTTTTTTTTTTTTGGATTTTTTAAATAAAAAAATATTCTAATATTTGAGGGGTGGTGGTTTCACCCCCTTAGAATTCGGTTTCGAAAATACACCTTCTTATCGAACCTCTACACCCTAAGTCGGCCGTTTTTCCAAAAATTAGCTTTTTTACGTGGCTTACTTTAAGCAGGATCGTTGTTAATCAATGACCAGATTTTTCGAAACACTGTATACATTTTAAAAAGATTTTTTTTTTTTTTAATAAACTATAAAAACAAAAATAAAATATTCGTGTTCAAGCGCTTTTTCAGGAAACTTGATCGTTTTTTGAAATAAAAATATGGTAATATGCCAGGGAGGTGAAAGTTTGCACCCTCTTGGAACTAGGATTTCGAAAAATCCCTTGCCCATCGATCCACTACACCCTAGAACCAACCTGTATGCCAAAATTGAGCTCTTACATTGAGTGGTTTTGGAGCAGGATCGTGATTAATCAGTGAGTCACTTAAGGATTCTATATATTAGTATAGATTATTTGAGGGCGTTTCACCCTTTTGGAATTTATTCGAGAGAGCCTCCTTATCGAACCTCTACACCACACAGTCAATGCGATTGCCAAAAATCAGCTTTAAACGTCAAGCAGTTTAAGCAGAATCGTGATTACTCAATGGCCATATTTTATGAAACACCCTGTATAAATTTTTAAAAAATCTTAAAATATGTAAAACAACAAAATAATGTCGGAAAATGTAGAATGTAATAAAAATATAAATAATAATATAATAATAAATATAAAATAAAAATCATACGAAATCCAGATTACAAGATACATTTTCCGACATTATTTTGACCCATTTCTGACACAATACTCGAGGATTTAGCACTACCTCAGCAATCTGCTGTAAGTAGCAAGTGACTCCTGGTGGCACAGGTGATTCAGGAATGGACAAAATCTGATTCAGAAGGGGTGGCTCCTGGCCTGTTGCGATCGATTTTGCTTGCAGACGCAGGCTGACACGTTTTTACTGATACAGGCACCAAAAATGTATACGGCTCAGCATCTGGAATAGGTAGGTCAACGATCTACTAAGCATGCGCAGTACAACATTTGAATGAAAGGCGAGCTCGATTGCTGACATTCATTTTCGAGCTGTTCGACGTTTTATGACACAGATTTAAAAATTATACGAAATTTCGCGACCGACAATGTCACGAATTAACTGCTTGACGACAGCGACACAATAATTTCAAGGGACTGGCCAGAAAGGGTTTCTCAGGCTCAGGCAGCTATTTATTATGTTGACTAAACGATGCGGCTATTTGAACAAGCGCCAGGCGGTCAAAGATTGGTGGCTGACCAATTACGCTCATATCACCGACCTATGAACAGGCCGGCGTGTGGTATCACGGGCTTCAGCTAAATAAGAGGCCTGTCGAGATTTTTTATTAATCCGGACCAACTTATTAACCAATCAGCCGAGGTCTTTCTGGCTGTTCATAAAATGCTGTGAAGCCAGTAGGCTGTTAAAATCAATGACACGCGGCATTGCAGCAATTTGGTAGGCCTATCGACAAATAAGCACCGGCAAAATCAAAAGGTGGCTCCGGTAGCCAGGCGACTGCAATTGACTTCCGCCAATCTTTATGCTTATAAAATGTGGTGTTTGCGCATCCGGCTGGGTATTCGACAATCGTTAAGTCAACCAGGCGTTCAAACAGAATAAATCAGCTCGACTATTGTCTGTGGTTTC
>NW_022146576.1:210828-252471 GCF_002938485.1 Sitophilus oryzae
TGCGGTGGCGGAACGAACAACCGACAACGTGGAAGAAGGAAGGAAGGAAGGAAGGAATGAAGATCTGATCTGATGATCGCTTTGAACGTAGGTTCCAAGGCACCCACGTCTGAAATTTATAAACTGTCGAATGAATTAGACGTACATCTGATATGTCCACACTACATCCTCCAACTTTCATCTTCCTTTGCACTAAAATCTTATAATAGGTTTTACCTTTGTCTAAGAAATCCATTCCTATTAATCCGTCTGTTGGAAATTTCAGCTCATTATCGCAGATCACAAATGAGTGCTTAATATCTATATACGGGGGTGTTCCAAGTTTTAGTTTCAAATCTATTTGTCCAAAAATTTTATGGTGGTTCGCCAGAAATGTCTAGAATCTTATATGGTAACTTTTGTCTCTCCGTATTGTTTAACTGATTAATTGCTGTGTGTTTTAGAGATAATGGCAATTCTGCCATCTGACAAGTAAGTTATGGCATTTCTACTGGGAAGCCATGGCAGCTGCATAACAAACTTTATCACTCATTTCATGCATGTGGTGGAATGGAATGTCGTCTTCTATGCACTCACCTCCAGATTGAGTCTCCTGTAGCCAAAGAAATCACACCATTTCAAACGTCTGGTCATGCTGAATATATTTGGCCCCAAAGTAAAGTAAAGTCAAGATCTAAAATCTTCTACCAAATGAAAGTATGCCTGCACCAAGCCCCTCTTGGGACGCACATGTCTTTTCCCAAGGATTAGCTATTTCCTGGCAACTGTCTTATCTTTTCCCGTGTTTTATGTATTCCAGTTTGACATGCTCGTAGTCACAGACTCTATTCTGGCCCCACAAATTCACAGGAGGGGACTTCCACCTCCTGTCTCTCACAAGCTCTGCAACTCTTAAGATTTCATCATAATGTTCAGCAACCTCTAGTACATCATCTAGTGAGAAGTAATCTCCTTTTTCTCTGTAATTTTATTTGAAAGGTGTGATCTGTGCCTCTGTATAAATTCATAGCTCCCATAAGTACTTTGTTTCTGTAAGTAACTTTATGTAGTATGTTCTCCTAGATGCAAATAGTTACATCTTAATCAAGGTAAGTGTACGTCTTGAGTGATTCATCCGACTGCCTTGATGCACCCTATTAGGATCTCTCGTTTACCTCTTCAACAGGATAATTTCTTTTACCCAAAAATTTTTCGGTTTCATAGCCCCATTGTTTCCATGGTCAATGGTCTTTCAGATGATCTTAGAGCATAGTATTCTTCTTTGGCTCTATCACGGAGCTTTTTTACCATTACTCTATAAGTTTCCATCTCCGTCCAATCATTTTGTAATGCTGCTGTTGTTACTGCTTCTATAAATGCCTCATAATCTCTTCCTCCGGTATATGGTTCAATGTTCTCCAATTCATCTTTCTCACTTTTGAGTAAAGTTTTGATCAATTTTAAATCTTCTACCGGTATTGTTCGTGATGGTATAGATTCTTCATCCGAATCTGGTGGATTTCTTAGAGGTCTTTCTGGTGTACTCTGTTTCTTCATGAGCATCCTTAGCTCTCCTGAAGTTCAAGGTTTACAGTCCCTGTAATTCTCTGTAATTGTATAGTCTCTTCTGTCTCTCTTTGGCAAACACATTGCCCTTGTCCAGCACTCTTCCTTTTGTGCAATAACTTCCTTCTGCATACCAGTGCTTTTCGGAGCGTGTCTAGGCCACCCTTAGTAAGTCCCTAGACCAGATTTAACGTCCTTTATGTAATTACAGATCCGTTGATCCGAACCCGATAGACCAATTTGCTACTAGTGAAATACAACGCCTTCTCCACACAACCTATCACGCTATTAACCAGAACCTATACGAGAATATCTAACAATAACTCTCCACTACAAAAATAATATGACTTACTTCAAGTTTAAATAACCTACTCTCTTTAAAGAAAAACAGTCTACTCTTACAATGCCCCTCGTAGATACTTAAAATGCCTTGAAAATGTGTAAATAATAACGAAAGTCAGCCTAGACGACTCCTCGACGCCAGTGCCCAGGTAATTCAACTTTGGCAGTCCAAGCACCAATCATTAGTCTTTGGATAGTTGCAATTGGGGATAATTTTAATTTAATGCACGATAGTGCACCTCCCTATACCAGCAGAGTGACTAGAGAATGTCTTGAAATGAAAGGTGTCATAGTTTTGGACTGTCCTGCATGTTCACCAGATCTAAACCCTATCGAACACTTGGGGGACCAGCTCAAAGGAAGAGTTACAGAGTCGACACAATCCAGGAAATCTCGCACAGCTTATGCTTATGCAGCACGGATAGAAGCATGCCAGCGCGGATAGAAGCTTGCATAAGGGCTAGAGGTGACAACAAGGATTATTAAAATTATCAATTTTCTTTTTGGTTTTGATTTTAGCCATTAAAATTTAAATCTTAATTTGCTTCAGGAACCAAAAAATACAATTTTGTTTATTTTGGGAACTGATTAATTTTTTTATTGCTATATGGATTGCCGAAATTTTTCATTAAAAGTCATTGGTAAGGACTGAGTATTCATAAACACAAAATTTTCATACCTCTCAAAAATTATGATAGCCAATATGATTCCATAGTGGTTTGGTTGTATATATGCCTTGTCTTACAATTGGGCACTAATCATGTAATACATGATTAAATTTGAAATTTATGCTAGGATTTGGATGGAATCAGGGATGAGTAAATAAAAAGGACCCTAAAATTAATAAATTTTGGTCGTCTGCTCTGTTCAAACACGTAAGAAATATTTATTGATGGATCAGTATGGCAGAGAAGTAATAAAAAGGCCGTTTTTATGAATAACAAAATTTCAAATTTAATCATGTAATACATGATTAAATTTGAAATTTATGTCATAAAATTCATAAAAATTAATTAATCAATTAATTATTAAAATAGTTTTTTTTTTTTTATTTATTTATTTATTGTGTGAGGTTCAAGTTAACGTCCCCTTTCTGCTGCAATGGCTAAACTGAACGGGACCTACCACAAACTACATACACAAGAAGAAGTGTGAGCGCCTGCTAAATATTGGAAAGAAAACATTGCTTAATTTGACACTGTTGACAAGTCTACTGTTACTAGCGCCCCCAATTTTGCTTGTAGGAACTACGGACTAAATTGTCACGCATGACGGGAAGTTTAAAAAATATAATAAAAAAAAAAATTCTTCATTTATTTTTAATTATGACATACACAAAAACACAAAAATACACCATTTTTTAAAAATATGTTTAATATCAATATCAATATACAACAGAAATTAATTTCACCACAATAAATTAATAAAATTAAAAGAATAATGTTACAAGTAGATCAAGAGACAAAATTAATTATAACAAAACTGAAAAATGGCGTCATAGATGGCTTAGAAATAAAATATATCATACCTTTGAAAGTAAAATTATATGAAAGTGTTCGATCATTTTTAAGCCAACTGGACGATTATTTCAAACATAAGCTTGAGCCTGAAATATAGTGTTTCGAGAGTTCCAGATAAACAAAGAATAATAAATTAAAGAGCCCAGGGGAAAAGAGAGAAAAACCTGTATCGTCTCTGATATCTGTCAGGTTATTGCTGGGAAAGTTTTTTGCTCGAAGTTTTCAGTTTCAAAAAGATGACATTTACAACAGTACTTTGCTGTAACTTTCATAAATATCAGAGAGAGTACAAGTATTGCCTCTCTTTTCCTCTGGGATGCTTATATCTGTTGTTCTTGTTTATCTATATTTCTCAGAGCATAACGCCGAACACGACTACAGTATATAATAAGTTCAATATCCGAAGTGGAAAGAAAAAGATCACCTTTCTGTTTTGTACTATGGTCCCTTTCTTCCGATGGCTCATCTCGTTGATATTTAGAAGGATAAATAGGAAGGAAAAATAAAATTAATTTGATTTGATGATCCTTTTCTGTCACCTAAAATCAGGAGAACGACAATGAGCATGTTAAGATGAAAAAAATTATCAACACTTACCTACACGTTAGTCCAGGGAGTTTTATTAAAAACCTATATATTTGCCTAAATACTTATGTATTAAAAATACCGAATAACGAATTTTTTATGTAAAAAAAAGAAATAAAATGGCGACAAGTCAACGTCAACGACCCGACAAGGAGAAAGTGGTGTTCGAATAAAAAATTATGATATTTAAAAAAAAAAAAATGTTTTTTGTCTCCTTTCAACGCACACTTTAGAAAGAAAAATAGATGAACTGGAATACTGTAAGAACGTCAAGGCTTTATCTGTCACTCTTGTCAATAATTTATCGCTAAGGAAGATTCCTAGAAAATCGCTGGTAGTCAAGTTTTCAACCATTGCCAGTCCTCCCATAAGAAGTGTCATCCACCTGGGACCTACTTTGTTTACGCGGAATCCGAACCGAGGTCTTCGGCCATATCATTGTCAATGGCCTACCGACTTGGTAAGTGTCTCGACTCTTGTAAATCGACTCTTATCACGAGATATCCGATCATCCGGCCTCAAACCGGCGTGAATGCAGTCAAGTGTGTGTCAATAGATTTCACAATCTTGCCGGGGTATAACAGCACGACAGAGTTCCCAAACGGTCACCCGTCCATCCACTAGAATCGCATTATGTCGCTTAACTTCGGTTTTCTAATGAACCGGTGCTTCGACGTAGCTGGGCCGTTGCCCGACGATTTTTGGTTATTAAACAGTTAGGAAAATTGGACATGAACAAGGAGATTTGTCTAATTTGTAAATAAAAAGTTTTTTTTTTTTTTTTTTACTTTTTATTTGCCTCAATTACAATATTATCTTCAAATATTTAAATTCTTATTTTGATCCGATATTTTATTCTATGATTTTAAACACTTTGTCGCTTTTGAAATTTACAGACATCGAACTGCTACCTTAACGATAGATTTTATAATAATATTATGCTTATTTTAGTTTTACATAATTTCTTGATACCTTCGGGACTCGGTAAGAATAATTATAAACATGTTTCAAAAATTTTTATGAAAACTTATAATTGACAAAAATTGACTTTCATCTCTTTACTCAGTTTTCTTTATACTTGTTATAATAAACTAAAAATATTTTTAATTAATCGTTTTCTAGATATTAGGCGCTTAGTTTACGTAAACGATGATCCCTAAATTTATGAAAACAACGAAATCCTATTACTTAGCTAGACAAAGTGACATTTTGAATTTTTATCTGGTTAAAATTTTCATAAAAAATTTTTGTTCCCTAATTAGTACAAATTACCACGTATTTACAGCTAAGGGCCGGTGTTTTTGTGTCTTAGTTAATTGTTGTCGCCAAGGGCAATTCAAAACTTCCGGGTTTCATTGTTGGTACAAGTCAAACAGCCGTTCGTTTAAGCAGCTACGAAATCACAATTTTGAAATTCTGCGCGATTACATTACATTAATATGCTAATTAATAATTTAACTCTATAATGCTTATATGCGTACATGCTTAATTATTGACACCACCCTATAAAAATAATATCACTTGTTATATATTTTATCGCCAATAACGTATAAATATTTAAAGTCAAATGAAAAGTATAATATGCAAGACTTATCAAAGCTTTTCAAATAATGCTTAAATTCCAAAATATTATTACAGAAAACTAGACCCACGATACGTGCATTATGTCAGAAATGGAAGTTCCTTTTATACCCTGTCTATATGTTAAAAAATATTGGCAGATATTTTTATTAATTTATTGGATTTATATTGGATTGTATTTCTGTTGCTATTTGATATACCTATGTATCAAGCCCTATTAGTGTATTCTTCTTCTTCTTCTTCCTTCTTCCTACTCTATATTACGCAAATTGCCTGTTCATTCTTCACAGCCTATAGTTTTAATCGATGGTAAGGTTATCGCTCCATCTTTATCTTGGCTTTCCCGTGCTTCTTTCCAGTGGTGATTTGTCTCGAGCTGGCCAATCATGGCCCAAAATGGCGAACTTCTAAATGAGGAAGAGCAAATCAGAAATCGCTGGAAAGAGCATTACAGCCATATCCTTAACCAAGAAAACAACCCCAATATGGAAGCATTAAACACAATACCTCATTATAATAGCCTCGATATATTAGACATCCCAATAACAGAACAGGAAATAAATGCCTCTATAAAACAGCTTAAAAAAGAACTTATTGGTCATCTTAAGGCTCTGTTGGATATCAAATGGGAAAGCGGAGAGGTACCTCAGGACTTTCGCAACGCGAATATTCTTGCAAAAATTATGTCAAACTTATAATATAGAAAAAATCCTTCCAGAATCGCAAACGGGTTTTCGTACCAACCGCGGCACCGTCAGTTCCATATTTTCCATCCGCCAACTACAGGAAAAAGTAAAAGAGCAGCATTCTAAACTTTATGTTGCACTCATCGATCTAACAAAAGCCTTCGACTCTGTGAACAGAGATACGCTTTGGACAATTATGAAAAAGTTTATGTCAAATGTGTCACCATCATGGATCACTGAGCGATCCCTTCCTAACAAATACAGGAGTTAGGCAGGGATGTGTCTTAGCGCATCTCAAATTCAACATATTCATGGCAGCGCTCTCCATTACAGTGGACAGCAAACTGCAGGAGAGACTATTGTTCAACATAAAAAGACTCTGGGCAAAAACACGTACAAAATTCATCACAGAACTTCAATACGCTGATGACTGCGCTCTAGTTGCAAACACGTTACAACAATTACAAGAGATGTTGCACTCATGTAATTAAAAAAAATCATATGCACTCCCCCAGAAGATCACAACAATGCTATAAAAATCGGAGAGGAACTATTGGAATATGTGGCGGAATTCAAATACCTCGGCAGTTTGATTTCGGTTAAGGCCAATATTGACTCTGAAATTCAGCACAGGAGCACAGCGCCTCAAGAGCATGCTGGAAATTAAAAGACAGGGTTTTCTACAATCATAATTTGAGCACAAAAACGAAACTTGCAGTGTACCGAGCAATTATAATCCCCAGCATGGTATATGGGAGCGAAACCTGGGTGTCGTACCGCCGACACATGAACACATTAAACAAATTGCAACAGAGACACCTTAGACAACTCTTCTCATAATTAGAGAAACCAGTGGTTCCATCATGTCTCAAACGTATCGGTCCTTGAAAAAGCTAACTGCGAGAGTATTGAAGTCATGATTACAAAGTCCCACTTAAGATGGGCTAGTCACGTATACAGAATGCAAGAAAACCGCATACTAAAATCTCTGCTTTACGGTGAGCTTGTAGACAGTAAGAGGAGGCCGGGTGGACAACTGAAAAGGTACAAGGACATTTTCCACGAAAACTTAAAGGGGATTAACATGCAGAATGAGTGGGAAGAAGCAGCTCACAATGGAACTCAATGGAGAAGAATTGTTAACTCAGTTAACAGCGACAACCAAAAAGTAAAGAGGCAACAAAGTAATGAGTTTTGAATATCCGGAGTGCGGTAGGCAGATTGCATGACGTATCGGCTTTTCAGTCACAAAAAAGCTCATGAAAGAAAACGCCTTGTGTGACCATCTTCTGATGCGTGTTTTATACTCGTCAGCGAGTAATGGCAGTATGTAGTATGTCTCGAGCTGTCCTTACTATTTTTTCTTCGTCCATTCGGTTGATGTGGCCGTTCCATTCCCGCTGTCTGCTTAATATCCAATCATTAATGTTCTCCACTTTGCATGTTCAACTTATGTTCTCGCTTCTTTCTCTATCTAGTAGCGTTCTAAATACGGAGGATTTTCATTTCGCCTGTTTCCAAGAACCTTTTTGTTTTGTTGTGTCCGGTCTGGTTTCTGTTGTGTAGGTCATTATGGGTCTGGCTTGACCTCGACACATATGTGATTATTTTTCCATGTGGTGTCGTTCAGACATCCAGCCACTCTCATTGCTTTTGTTGTTTGTTGTCTTACCTCTGTTTCGATATCATCATAACCGGATAGGTCTATACCGAGACATTTAAATTTCATTTCTTGTTGTATTATTTTATTGTCCACGACAATCTTGCATCTGATAGGTATTTTTGATGTTGTCAGGCTCTTTGTTTTGGAGGCAGAAATTATCATATTTAGAGATTTTGCTACAAGGTTGAAGAGATATACCAGTCCTTGAGATCGTCCTCGTTTTCTGTGACTAGAACAGCGTCGTTGGCATAACACAGAATTGTAATATAACCACACACTTGTTTTATTATCTCTTCCATGATTATATTAAAGAGACGTGGACTTAATGAATCGCCCTGTCGTATGCCTTTTCCACAGGTATTGGTTCAGTGAGCTCCCCATCGATCTTAGCCTGGATTTTGTTGGCACTGTATATATTTTCTATGACTTAAATTAAATTATGGGGTACTTGTCTGTCATAGAGTAAATGTACAACATCTTCTAACTGAACCCGATCAAATACTTTCTTCAAATTTATGAAACATATGCAATCTGGCCTGTTGTACTCAATCGATTTCTCTGCAATCTCTCTTATAACAAAGACCTTGAGAAAAACCGAAAAGTGAATTAGTAATTAGCATAAATTACGGAATTATCTACTATTATGTCTAATCTAGTTTTCATGTATCTTCTTCAGCATCATCGTCTTCACTATCATCTTCTATGAACACTCAAGAGATAGCAGTCTACACAGATGCTTCCGTAACATCAGGAGGCACAGGTATTGGCATCTTCTCAAAGGAACTAGACATCCGACGATCTTTAAGGCTAGCGGATAGCTGTAATGTAGAAGCAGAGGTTTACGCCATAAAGGAATTGGCCATTTGTATACGAGCAAAAATCGCTGATACACCAATAGGAGATATCTCTGACAGCTTGGGCGCTTTAAGAAACATCACCATGCAATCAGTAAGATCGAAAACTGTAATGGACTGCCAAGAAACACTGTCCTGGCTGCGTTAAGGCGGGGTACTCTGTACTGGGTGCCATGCCACAGCAATGTGGTGAGCAATTAAGAAGCGGACAAACTAGCCAAAGAAGGGGCCAGGGAAGAGGCCGTGGCAGATGACCCACCACTTGTGACGATCAACACACTGAAGGAAGCTATAGGAACCACTATCAAGGCCAAGCAGCAAGAGATGTGGTAACACCTTGAGGATTGCGCTACAGCTCGAAGACTGTCGTCACTGGAAGGTAGCATAAAGACAAAACAACTACTAGAGCGTAAAAAGAAACTAGTACACATAATTCTAGGTGTCATCACTGGAAACTGACCCACGGAGGTAAACCTCGTGAGATGGTAGATTTTCAACGACGACTACTGCAAAGAATGCGGAAAGGAAGAAGAAACTATAGAGCACCAGCTGTGCCACTGTCCGGTACTGGAATACCGACGCTTTAAAACTTTAGGGCAAGGTTTTTTAGAGGGACTAGAGGAAGCAGCAAAAGCCAACACCAGCGACATCGGAAGCTTTGCAAAGAGCTGGAAGTGCTTTAACGCAAAGAAGGAATGAGAGGAAGGTATAGTACAATAATACAGGGGTATTGTAATGGGCCCAAGGCCTCCGAGTGAAGTATCAAACATCATCCCAAACCCCAGCAACCTAACCTAACCTAACATAACCATCTTCTTACCTGCTATAGTTTTCGGGATCCCACTGGTAGGTTTCGAATTTGTATTACCCTGGATGATCTGATTAAATTATTTTACGGACATATTTATTAATAAGCAACTAAAAAAAATAATTTAACAGACGATACAATAAGTTAAGTAATACCGAGTCTTACATATTTCACTCCCCATTTTTAAATATATTGTAAGAGAATAAGTTAATATTAAAACATTAAAACATTTTATAGGAGTCTTAAAAATGGCATAATGAAAAACTAAAATTCAATTAATTTAAAATTTGCTTGATAAAGGATGGTCTGCTGAAATACAAATATTTTGCAATAATATACCTTAAATGTTATTGCAAATATCTTAACCTATTCAATATAAAAATTAAATAGTTTTCAAGCCAACCACGTAATGATGGAAATCATTACATTAATCAAAATCATACATCTTTCATTTTGTGTAAATTCATATAATAAAAATTACCATCAAAAAAACTATTTCATTTTCTATACAAATTCTCTCTTTGGTAAATGCATCAATAACATTAACTGGTCGATTAGGGAATATTTACAAAAATACAACACATTTTCAGAGACATTATAAATATACATAATTAATGAAAGTTTTAATAAATACTCATTACTGATATGTATACTGAAAATATATTATAATTATACATTGAATGTAAATCAATAAATATCAAAATCTGTCAAACTATAATTATATTTTACTTATTACGGATATATGTTTTACTTGACGTCAAGAGTTTGTTTCAGTAGATATCAATCAGATTTATTCTAAAAACAAATCAATAGTTATTACCTCTCTTGAATTTGACATAATATAGGGAAATTAAATTAACTTTGGTTGCACATCATAATACGACCACCAGCAAATTCCATAAGACGACGCATGGTGTCATTGATGACGTACACCTAAAGTTGTTTTAATTGTTTAATTTGATACATACCGTAAAATCAAAAAGTTTTATATTCAAAAGGATTTTGACTGTGATAATTAAAAAATTCTAATGCAATTTTCCGTAAAAATTGTTTATCCGTCATCATTAAAAAAGGGCTTCAATATAAAACTTTTTGATCACATTGTATATAAAGACACTAATATGGAAACAGCTGGAAGATGTATATTTCTGAATGCCCATTAATACAGATTTGAAAACCACCTGATCTAAAATATATTTCAAACTGACATATTCTTTATTTATAATTTTGTTCCATGCAAAACCATTCATTTATTTAATTCAATTGCTAATTTCAGAACATTCTTATTATAATAGATAATATTCTAATTATACATATTATATCTAATAATCAGTTTTAAAATGAGAATTTTAATACATATACGAGTAGTAGAAGTTTTATTGAATTTTGATATAGCATAAGTTTATTCAAAATGTCTGCTACTTTGTATAGTATGTGCATCAAATGAGTTTTGATGAAATAATGCGCATTTTGGAAAAAATACTGTAAAATATCTTTTACCGTTTACTAAATATTGAACAGCATCTAATAATAAGAAATTTACAAGAATAAAAAATAAGTGCTACTTTATTATGAGCATTTCACTAATTAGCTACAAAGATATACTTGGCATAGTTTTTTGTCCCGAGACTGGAGTTAAGAGTTAATTATTTCTTTTTTAATATTCTCCATTATTACAAGAACAAGATATAAATATACGTTAGTAAGACGTTTTGAACAAGGCTTACTTCTCTTAGTTACTATTTAAGACAAAAACTCTATATAGCAAAGTGCCCTAATATTTTTGATTAAATTATTTTTATATATATATATATATATATAATATAATATATATATGTATATTGCATATAGAATATGAAATATGAATCACCACATATATATATATATTGACGATTTAAATTTCAGAAGAAACATTTACGGATATGATATATATATATACGTAAAATTTATATGTTATATATATGTAGAGAGAGCGCTTTTTCATAGATTTTTCATATATTTTAATAATATATAAAAATTATTTATTTATTTTACTGGTTTTCAAGAAAACATCGCCTTATATTTTTTTAATACTGTCTTCTCTGTGTTACCTCTATGGATGTGAGAGCTGGACACTGGATTCACAGACCGAAAAGAGAGAATAGAAGCTTTCAGAAATGTATGATGGATCACCAACAATGAAGTACTCCAGCGCATGCAGAAACAAAAAGAGAGATACTGAACACCATCAAGGAAAAGAAAAAATGCAATACCTGGGTCTGTGATGATGAGAGGTGGTAGATACGAAATACTGCGCCTCATAATAGAGGGCAAAGTGCAAGGGAAAGATCAGTAGGAAGACGCCAGAACTCATGGCTAAAAGATTTAAGAAGATGGTTTAAACGCTCGTCTGTGAAAATCTTCCGGGGTGCAGTTTCAGAGCCACATTGCCATTTGATCGCCAACCTTCGGCAGGAGAGGGCGTAATACAAAGAATATTTATTTATTTTTGTTGTTTTTGTTTTTAAACTTATGCCAATACCCATAATGAATTTTAAGAAAGTCAAAAATGTTCAGATAAAAAACTTAAAAATGAAACCAAATAATTAAAGTTAATGATTAAACCCACTTAAAGAATTACATTTTCGTGTCCTATGCTTTTCTAAAACACCCTGTATTCTTAAATAAGTATTAAAAGATGTATTTTAGATTATGCTCTTATTGCATCCCTACACAGAGTGTCCCAGAAATAAGTGCAAGTATTTTAACTGGTAGTATAGTTCAACCCCAGAAACACGCCAATGAGGTTTTTCGCGAAAAAATTTGTTTGAAAATTCTTTCTAACACCTCTTAAAATACTTGCGCTTATTTCTGGGACACCTGTATAAGCTACATCCATAAGCTGATTCTTCAGAATTTTTATTCCATAAGATAAATATTTTTAAGCAATTGTTGACAACCCTGTATATAATACTACCGATATATGAGCAAAGAAAAATATTAGAAAAACAGTGTAAAACGACAGTATAAAAATTTAGTTAAGCAACAAATTTATCAGGTTAAGTACAGATTAAAATTGCTAATAATATGAACTTCAAAAAATTCATGGGTTTACATATTTTATTAAAAAAATAAAAAAAAATTAACTGAGCTTATGCCAAACTGAAATTATCATAGTATAGATTTGATCACAAATTCCAAATACTAGGCAAGAACAATTAATTCTTATTTCTAAATACATAATACTATTTTCTTTCTCTTTGTACAATAATTTATTTATATAAAAACTCTATATAAATTACTAAAACATTCTCACAAATAATACCATAACGTATTAAATCATTAAATTTGTTTAAAAGACCATCCTTACTATTACCTTTTTAATGTTCCTTATTATAGTTTTGGTATTTTAAGGCATTTAATTTAAAATTAATAAAACTATATTGAAAAACTTGGCATTTTTGGTGAGTGCAATTATTATGCTTTCACCAATAAATTTGTCACAAAACTAAATTTTAAGTCATCCATCTTTGAGCTTCAGGGACTTTCTCCATTTATATACAGGGTGTACTAACTACTCTTTTAAGTACATTGTTACAAAAGTTTCTTCAATATTTACGATTTCACTATCTTAGATGCTACGCTATAAATTTGTGCATACGGAAGAAATACAAAAAGTTGATAAAATGTGCGAAATATCAAATATGTTCAGTGCGTTCTAGGTTTATTTCTTAAAATATTGGAATGAGCTATCATTTTATATAGATATTAGAGTATATTAGAATATCAGATCTAGCAATAATTAATAAATAGCTATGTAATTAACGTTGAAATTCGATACTTGATTTGCTCTAAGTCTAACAAATTAAAGTAGTAATAAGAAATATTAATTTACAATAAAATTAAAAAAACGCTTATTCCATGGTGTTATACTGGACATTTTTTACTTTAAAATACCTAAATACTCCGTATCCTGTGACAGTTGCTAAAAGCAGCTATAGCTAGCGTTGAGCCCACTGCAATTGGTGCTGTTTCTCCTGTAAAATTAAAACGATAATAAGACGAGGTTAATGAAAACTAAAACATTTTTTAATTTATAAATAATCAATTCATATAATTTTATTATATTATAGTAACTCTAACAAGCGAGGGCGGCTGACTGGTTCGGAAAAATAACCTAGTTTTAAATGAGGCCAAAAACAAATCGTGAAATTTTTTCTTTGAGGAGTGTGCCTGAGGACTGTCGCTTCTCCAGGGAATCTGTCCATTTTAGGGGTTCAGTTGGACAGTGAAATGAGATGGAATGCTCATATTGAGCAACTATGCAAGAAGCTAAGAAGCGCGCCCTTTCGTTCTGCGTAATTTGTCAGGGTACTGTTTCCTGTTGCGTATTGCGGACGGCTTACTACGCTCTTTTTTCATTCTGTAATGTCCCACGCTGTTTTGGCTTGGGGTCACGCACCTCAGTGGCGCAGGGTTTTCGCGCTCAGAGGAGGGCTGTGAGAGTTGTCGGAGGATTGGGCTACAGGGATGATTGCAGGGAAACCTTTAAAATGTTAAATATACTTACTCTCCCAAATCTTTATATATTGGAAAATCTATTATATGTTAAAGCCAATACGGAAAAATATCCCACAAATGCTCAGGACGGCTCTCATGACACTCGTAGGGCGGAGCACCTCAGTATCCCTATACATAGATTAGAAAGGTCTCGAGATGGACCTAGATACTGGGGTGTGAAGTTTTACAAGTTTTACAACTTCCGGATGGGTATAAACTATTGTCCGATAGGGTGTTTAAGGGCAGGGTTCGTGGCTGGTTACTTGAAAATCCACTGTATGACTCGAGGGAGTTTCTTTCAAGTGATATACATATTAATCTCGCTTAATGGAAATTCCTTCTACAACAGAATGTGGGAACTGGAAACTCCCACCCTATGTTTATATTACAATGTATTAACTAGAATATATAACTGTCATTGTATACCCATCTAATATGTATCCTGTGACAGTTGCTAAAGCAGCTATAGCTAGCGTTGAGCCCACTGCAATTGGTGCTGTTTCACTCCTGTAAAATTAAAACGATAATAAGACGAGGTTAATGAAAACTAAAAACATTTTAATTTATAAATAATCAATTCATATAATTTTATTATATTATAGTAACTCCTCTTTGATTTGAATTTAATATGCCTTATATGCGTTAACCAAAAAAGCTTATTTAAGGTAAAAGTCTAATCCAGACCTACATACATTTGCCCAAAAACTATGGTTTTCATACGTCCGAATTCATATGTCCGGGATTTTAAGGTAACCAGGGTAATCCGGCCAGAATTACAAAAAATACCCCAAAAATCTAACAGTAAAAATAACTTAACCTTGTTGAATATTTTAATCGTTATAGTGCAGGATTATTACGTTCATCATATTTTTAACAAGGTGCCAAAAAGTTACTCTAAATAGGGGTTGCCACAGTTGAAAATATTTCGTACTATTTCATACGGGTCCGGCAACAATGCGTCGAACATCTGTAGCTCCTATAATAAAAAATTTAGGAATTTGGTAATAAGTACAAACTTAAAGTATGTATTAGGACTAACTTCTACGTCCCACTAGTCAACTCGCATACCCAAAAACGTTACCGTTTGTTGTCCCTTAATTTCATGATTTTCAATTGTCAGCTAAACTAGAGACGTTTATTTTTACAGTTTATTTCAAAGTTTGATTGATATTTTATTTGGTTTATTTTGTTAGAACGTTCTTAATAATAATCAGAATACTAGATAAAGTAAGAATACGTGAAATGAATATCAATTTTTCTGCGTTTTAGTGTAGGTTGTTTATTCTGTTATACAAGGTGTCGCAGAAATAAGTGCAAGTATTTTAACTGGTAGTATAGTTTAACCCCAGAAACACGCCTATGAGGTTTTTTTCGCAAAAAAAAAAAAATTGGAATTTTTTTTAATTTTTAGTTAAAAAACATAATTGCTAGATACTATGGCAACATAGGTAGTAGATTAAATTTACAAGAAAGAAAATCTAGAAAAGATCCAGTAGTTTGGCAATATTTTAGTAAAAAATAATTTTCTTCAAAAGTAAAATAACTAAGAGAAAATATGTTTAGTTATGTTAGTTGAGATCTACCATTGCACCCCTTAAAATACTTGCACTTTCTGGGACACCCTGTATATATGTCAAAGAAGTAAACAAAAAATCTAATATTTACTAGAGATTGTTTAAAGAAATATGTTTAAATCTCTAGTAAATATCTAATGTATTTTAAAATCACACATCACACAAGACATTTTTTTCTAATATTTTGTACAGGGATATTGGTATTATTTAAACCATCATCTAAAACAGTTCTATTATTATCCCTCAATCAAAGATATTAAGATCAAATTTTCCATTCTTAAAGAAGACAAAGAAAGACACAGTCAAAGTATATTCACCATCATTACTAATATCCTAGCTTACCGTGACTCCTCAAATACTTACACTTGACTCTGGCTCACTTCTTTGATTCAAAGAAGCTTTGATAATTAGGTCAATTACCTTGTCCCACTTGCGCATATGATTTTAAACTCTAAATTGCTAAGCTCTTCTAACTACTCTTTTGCACTAAAATGTTTATTACAAAATTCGCAGGTAAATGCATATAGGTACTTTAGTTTTTAAAGGTGCTATTTCCTCTATCTGATTCGGATGAAATTTTTTGACGTGTTTCCGAAGCACACTAACACCAGTGGCGGCTCGTCAGGGTAGGCAAGGTAGGCGGCGCTACCCTAAGATTTTGGCAGAATTGAAGCGATTTATTAAATTACATTATTTACTAGTAATGTTGCCAATACATAAAGATACTGTTAATACACGAAAGTGTGTTTTAATAATCCATATTATTTTAATATTTGTGGTCTTGTATATTAACACTACCGCTGGCGTACGGTGACCGCTGGCTGTGCCGGTGCGTTAGAAAACAAAATAATTTTGACTGTTGGAGTGCCTTTGTTCACTTGTGTCTAGCCCCAGCAGGTAGTGATGGGTTGTTATTTAACTATCTGTTATTTTATAACAATTATTTATAAATAACATAACGCAACCGTTACTACTTCTAAAAAATAACAGATATAAAATAACGACAGGTAGAGATCGGCCGCTCGTAAAACGTAAAACGAAGTCGGCGCTCTGCACCGTCACGAAATTCTATGCTGCTCGAAGCAATTCCAAAAAACAACTAGTATGGATGGAAACATGTTATTTCGTCAACCATCGATACAGGCGGCGAGACAACGGACAACGGAGTGGGGAATGCGCTTCGGTGAACGTAGCTGCTTCGGTCGAGACCGCTTAAAAATAATAGGATATAAAAGAAGCAGGTTTTTTGAAACAGTTGCGGGCATAACGCCTGGCGGTCGAGATAACAGGAGTGGGAAAGGAAAGCTGCTGCATCGGTCGATTGTCGATGGAGGCTCGCAACGGGTTGGAGAAGCAGTCATTTTAGATACGTTGTTTTTCAACCTGTTACGAGCATAACAGGGCGGTGGTCGAGATAATCGGGAGTGGGAAAGGAACGCCGCTGCATCGGTCGATTGTCGATGGAGGTTCGAAACAGTTTGGAGAATAACGCATCAGTTATTTTAGATAGTACATTGTTTTTCACCTGTTACGAGCATAACGGGCGGAGGTCGAGATATTATGGCGCTGTATGTTTCAGTACTTTGTTATTAAGTTTCAATATTTAGGTATTTATTTATTCTGAAAAATTTTCATAATAATATTTTAAGATTTTTTAAAAATGTATACAGGGTGTTTTGAAAAATCTGGTCATTGATTAATCACGAACCTGCTTAAAGCCCTTGACATAAAAAGCTGATTTTTGGAAAACGGATTGACTTTAGGGTGTAGAGGTTCGATAAGAAGGGATTTTTCGAAACTCAAATTCTAAGAGGGTGAAACCACCCTCAAATATTAGAATATTTTTTATTTAAAAACTGGTGAGTTTCGAAAAAACTCTTAAACACGTATATTTTATTTTGTTGTTTTTCATATTTTGAGATTTTTAAAAAATATATAGGTACAGGGTGTTTCATAAAATATAACCACTGAGTAATCATGATTCTGCTTAAACTGCTTGACCTTTAAAGCTGATTTTTGGCAAATGGATTGACTGTGGGGTGTAGAGATTCGATAAGGGAGGGTTTCTCGAATCTCAAATTCCAAGAGGGTGAAAACGCCTCTCAAATATTACAATATTTGTTATTTAAAAAACGGTTAGTCTTTCGGGAAAACGATTGGACACGCATAATTTATTTTGTTCTTTTACAAATTTTGAAATTTTTAAAAAATAATACAGGGTGTTCCAAAAAGTTGAGTAGGTAATTGATTAACCACGATTCTGCTTAAACTGCTCGACGTTTAAAGCTTATTTTTGGCAAATGTGAGAAAATTTTATCCAGTTTGTATGTTAATGGAAATTCTTGCTTTGCTTTATCATCACCATTACAAATTAATAATTCGACGCGAACGAAGTGGCGGGTACATGCTAGTTTAAGTGTAAAATTAATTCGAACTCTAGTGTGTAGTTGATTTACTTATGAAGAATATACTACACATTTTGTTATATTGCTATTTTTTGACCGCAAATGGTAAAATCATACTAAGAGCTTCTCGCCCGTCAAGTGAGATGCACCCTGTACACTGCTACGCAATTCAGGATCTACGCGGATCGAGGGGCAGGGCGTAGGTAGATCGGAATGTATAGGTATAGACGAGTGGCGGCATTTTGGCTTTTTTATATCGCAATTTGTAAACAGCGCTTATTTGTAAACAACCCCCGTTTTTAGAGAGGTATTTTAGATAACAATCGATATTTAGAAATGTTTTGACACCCTGGAAATATTACCACCGAGCACGTCATTGTTGCAACTTGCAACTGCGTTAATACGCCTGGCGGTGACCGCCTCATACTTTCAGATATTTAGCAGTAAAATAAAGAAACCTGTTATTTTTAAGCTGTTATTTTAAGCTGTTTTTTATAAATAACTATAACAGTTTCAACTGTTATCTAATCCAGCCCATCACTACCAGCAGGCAACTATTAAACCCGACCAATAATGTTAGAGTTTTTGACAAACACAAATGAATTAACACCCTCCAATTAACCACGCTAACCAACCTGATTGGTCAAGCTTAATAGTTGCCTGCTAGGGCTAGACACTTCTCCTTTGTTCGGCCATTTCTACATCGCGTACTATCAGAGTCGATGCACGACGTACGGCAGTCTTCTGTCTCTATCTAACTCATCGTGCGATAGAGACGCGACGTAAGTCGGAGTTGTGTATCATATTAAGGCAGGGCTTAGGCGAAATCTCCGGTCGCCTTCTTCGCCTTCGCATGAAGTCGTGGAGGCTCGGTAGGCTTAGATGTTAAGGGGATATTCCGGATATTTCATAAAGAGATATATCATATTTCGTTAAGAGGATATTTCACATGATTTATTATACATATATCACATGATTTATTATACATATTTAATATAAAACTTTTATATGAAAATTCAAAAAACGTTTAAAGCAAATTGGAAACATTTTTCGGGCTTGTCCGAGATTATTAAAAATGATATAACCGGTTGTATTTTAGAACACGCCACAGAAATAAAAGAATCCGAAATAAAAAGCGCGTTATTTTATTCGGTGCAAGAAGACGATACAACAGATATTACATACATTTACAAACTGGGCTAGAGTATTATGTAAATTGGGGGAGAGGAAGGGCAAATAGACGCAACTAAAATTTTGTTGCCTACCCAGTCACACGGGTCACGAGCCGCCATTGACTAAAAAACACAAAACTGCGATTACATTCGCAGCAAACACTGCTATTAGAAATACTGGTATTCATTTCACTTATTTATTATGTATCCTGTGACAGTTGCTAAAGCAGCTATAGCTAGCGTTGAGCCCACTGCAATTGGTGCTGTTTCACTCCTGTAAAATTAAAACGATAATAAGACGAGGTTAATGAAAACTAAAAACATTTTAATTTATAAATAATCAATTCATATAATTTTATTATATTATAGTAACTCCTCTTTGATTTGAATTTAATATGCCTTATATGCGTTAACCAAAAAAGCTTATTTAAGGTAAAAGTCTAATCCAGACCTACATACATTTGCCCAAAAACTATGGTTTTCATACGTCCGAATTCATATGTCCGGGATTTACAACCAGGGTAATCCGGGCCAGAATTACAAAAATACCCCAAAATCTAACAGTAAGAAAACTTAACCTTGTTAAATATTTTAATCGTTATAGTGCAGGATTATTACGTTCATCATATTTTCAATCAAAACCTAATTTTAAAAAAAAAAAAAAAAAAAAGTTGAAAATATTTCGTACTATTTCATACGGGTCCGGCAACAATGCGTCGAACATCTGTAGCTCCCATAATAAAAAATTTAGGAATTTGGTAATAAGTACAAACTTAAAGCATGTATTAGGACTAACTTCTACGTCCCACTAGTCAACTCGCATACCCAAAAATGTTGCCGTTTGTTGTCCCTTAATTTCATGATTTTCAATTGTCAGCTAAACTAGAGACGTTTTATTTCTACAGTTTATTTCAAAGTTTGATTGATATTTTATTTGGTTTATTTGTTAGAACGTTCTTAATAATAATCAGAATACTAGATAAAGTAAGAATACGTGAAATGAATATCAATTTTTCTGCGTTTTAGTGTAGGTTGTTTATTCTCTGTTATACATGGTGTTCCAGAAATAAGTAAGTATTTTAACTGGTAGTATAGTTTAACCCCAGAAACACGCCTATGAGGTTTTTTTCGCAAAAAAAAAAAAATTGGAATTTTTTTAATTTTTAGTTAAAACATAATTGCTAGATACTATGGCAACATAGGTAGTAGATTAAATTTACAAGAAAGAAAATCTAGAAAGATCCAGTAGTTTGGCAATATTTTAGTAAAAAAATAATTTTCTTCAAAAGTAAAATAACTAAGAGAAAATATGTTTAGTTATGTTAGTTGAGATCTACCATTGCACCCCTTAAAACACGTTTGCACTCTTTGGGACAATTGTATGTCAAAGAAGTAAACAATCTAATATTTAATAATGTTAAAGAAATATGTTTAAATCTCTAGTAAATATCTAATGTATTTTAAAATCACACATCACACAAGACATTTTTTTCTAATATTTTGTACAGGGATATTGGTATTATTTAAACCATCATCTAAAACAGTTCTATTATTATCCCTCAATCAAAGATATTAAGATCAAATTTTCCATTCTAAAGAAGACAAAGAAAGACACAGTCAAAGTATATTCACCATCATTACTAATATCCTAGCTTACCGTGACTCCTCAAATACTTACACTTGACTCTGGCTCACTTCTTTGATTCAAAGAAGCTTTGATAATTAGGTCAATTACCTTGTCCCACTTGCGCATATGATTTAAACTCTAAATTGTTAAGTTTTTCTAACTACTTCCATTTAAAAAAAAAAAAAAAATGTTTATTACAAAATTATTGAATAAAAAAAAAAAAAAAACTTTTTAGTTTTTAAAGGTGCTATTTCATCTATCTGATTCGGATGAAATTTTTTGACGTGTTTCCGAAGCACACTAACACCAGTGGCGGCTCGTCAGGGTAGGCAAGGTAGGCGGCGCTACCCTAAGATTTTGGCAGAATTGAAGCGATTTATTAAATTACATTATTTTACTAGTACGTTAATATGGTAAAGATATTGTTAATACACGAAAGTGTGTTTTTTAATCATTATTTAATATTGTGGTCTTGTATATTAACACTACCGCTGGCGTATGGTGACCGCTGGCTGTGCCGGTGCGCGTTAGAAAAACAAAAATAATTTTGACTGTTGGAGTGCCTTTGTTCACTTGTGTCTAGCCCCAGCAGGTAGTGATGGGTTGTTATTTAACTATCTGTTATTTTATAACAATTATTTATAAATAACATAACGCAAACTGTTACTACTTAAAAAATAACAGATATAAAAAATAACGATAGGAGATCGGCCGCTCGTAAAACGTAAAACGAAGTCGCTCTGCATCGTCACGAAATTCTATGCTGCTCGAAGCAATTCCAAAAACAACTAGTATGGATGGAAACATGTTATTTCGTCAACCATCGATACAGGCGGCGAGACAACGGACAACGGAGTGGGGAATGCGCTTCGGTGAACGTAGCTGCTTCGGTCGAGACCGCTTAAAAATAATAATAGGATATAAAAAGAAGCAGGTTTTTTGAAACAGTGGCGGGCATAACGCCTGGCGGCTGGCGGTCGAGATAACAGGAGGGGGAAAGGAAAGCTGCTGCATCGGTCGATTGTCGATGGAGGCTCGCAACGGGTTGAGAAGCAGTCATTTTAGATACGTTGTTTTTCAACCTGTTACGAGCATAACAGGCAGCGGTCGAGATAATCGGAGAGGGAAAGGAACGCTGCTGCATCGGTCGATTGTCGATGGAGGTTCGAAACAGTTTGGAGAATAACGCATCAGTTATTTTAGATAGTACATTGTTTTTCAACCTGCTACGAGCATAACGGGCGGAGGTCGAGACATTATGGCGCTGTATCTTTCAGTACTTACTCTTAAGTTTAATATTTAGTATTTATTTATTCTGAAAAATTTTCAGAATAATATTTTAAGATTTTTAAAATGTATACAGTGTTTTAGAAAAATTCAATGTTGATTAACGATCCTGTAGCCTCTTGATGTAAAAGCTGATTTCTGGAAACGATTGACTTTAGTAGAGGTTCGATAAGAAGGGATTTTTGAAACTCGAATTTAAGGGGGTGAAACTACCAAATATTAGAATATTATTTAAAACTGTGAGTTTTTTCGAAAACTCTTAAAACACGTATATTTTATTATCTTGTTTTACATATATTCAGATTTTTTAAAAAATATATACAGGGTATTTCATAAAAATAGACATTGAGTAATCACTATTCTGCTTAAACTGCTTGACGTTTAAAGCTGATTTTTGGCAAACGGAATGACTGTGGGGTTGAGGTTCGATATGGAGGGCTTCGAATCTCAAATTCCAACAGGGTGAAAACGCCCTCAAATATTACAATATTTTGTTATTTAAAAAACGGTTAGTCTTTCGGGAAAACGCCTGACACGCATAATTTATTTTGTTTTTTACATATAAAAAAAAAATTTTTTCAAAAAATCATGCTAGTTATGTGGCTTTAAAAAGCTGTTGATTAATCGCGATTCTGTTTAAACTGCTCGACGTTTAAAGGTTATTTTGGCACATGTGAGAAAAAATTTTATCCAGTCTGTATGTTAATGGAAATTCTTGTTTTGCTTTATCATCACCATTAGAAATTATTAATTCGATACGAACGAAGTCGCGGGTACACGCTAGTTTAAGTTTAAAATAAATTCGAACTCTAGTGTGAAGTTATGAAGAATATACTACACATTTTCTTATATTGTTATTTTTTGACCGCAAATGGGAAAATCATAACTAAGAGCTTCTCGCCCGTCGAGTAAGATGCACCCTGTACACTACTACTCAATTCAGGATCTACGCGGATCGAGGGGCGGTAGATCGGAATGTATAGGTATGAGTGGCGGAATTTCTTGGCTTTATATCAAAATTTGTAAATAGCGCTTATTTGTAAACAACCACCGTTTTTAGAGAGGTATTTTAGATAACAATCGATATTTAGAAATGTTTTGACACCCTGAAATATTACCACCGAGCACGTCATTGTTGCAACTTGCAACTGCGCTAATACGCCTGGCGGTGACCGCCTCATACTTTCAGATATTTAGCAGTAAAATAAAGAAACCTGTTATTTTTAAGCTGTTATTTTGTTGTTTTTATAAATAACTATGAACAGTTTCAATTGTTATTCAATCCCAGCCCATCACTACCAACTATTGAACCCGACCAATAATGTTAGAGTTTTTGACAAACACAAATGAATTAACACTCTCCAATTAACCACGCTAACCAACCTGATTGGTCAAGCTTAATAGTTGAATGCTAGGGCTAGACACTTCTCCTTTGTTCGGCCATTTCTACATCGCGTACTATCAGAGTCGATGCACGACGTACGGCAGTCTTCTGTCTCTATCTAACTCATCGTGCGATAGAGACGCGACGTAAGTCGGAGTTGTATCATACTAAGGCGGGACTTAGGCGAAATCTCCGGTCGCCTTCTTCGCCTTCGCATGAAGTCGTGGAGGCTCGGTAGGCTTAGATGTTAAGGGATATTCCGGATATTTCATAAAGAGATATATCACATTTCGTTAAGAGGATATTTCACATGATTTATTATACATATATCACATGATTTATTATACATATTTAATATAAAAACTTTTATATGAAAATTCAAAAACGTTTAAAGCAAATTGGAAACATTTTTCGGCTTGTCCGAGATTATTAAAATGATATAACCGGTTGTATTTTAGAACACGCCACAGAAATAAAAGAATCCGAAATAAAAGAGTGCGTTATTTTATTCGGTGCAAGAAGACGATATAAATAGATATTACATCATTTGCCAAACTGGGCTTATTATGTAAATTGGGGGAGAGGAAGGGCAAATAGACGCACCAAATTTTGTTGCCTACCCAGTCACACGGGTCACGAGCCGCCATTGACTAAAAAACACAAAACTGCGATTACATTCGCAGCAAACACTGCTATTAGAAATACTGGTATTCATTTCACTTATTTATTAACCAAATAAAGTATATGGGGAATGTCATCGATGTTCATTTCCAAGATCATACGGTATATGTCATTGTTGGATATGCGAGTTGACTAGTGGGATGTAGAAGCTAGTTGTATTTAGGATGTATTTCTGGAAAAAAATTCAACTCCTACATGGTGGCTTAAAAAAGTGTGAGTGCATCAGGATATTTTTTTTAAATAGTGGAACCCTGTATATTACTGCATTTTTGACTTCCTTTCTGACTACTTTACATAATCTTTAGATATTATTAAATATGTTTTCAAAGTTTCAGAAATATTAATAAGTAAATAAAAAAATATTTTTTTAGCCTTTTTAAAAATACAAGAAATGTTCTGAAATCAAAACTATACTAGGTATTTACTATAGTTGGTCCCTGTACTTACTTTGATATAAATATTATAATCTTAAATCATACAGGGTGTTCAAAATTCTATGCCAAAATTTCTAAAATATAAAATAGTATTTCTTTTCGTTTTTTTTTAAATGGAACCGCTAAAAATTCTAAAATGCTTTAAATACAAAAAATGTTCATTTTTTATTTATCCAACTACAAAGAAATAATGTTCTGCTGCACTATTTCATGGACTGTAACAATATAATATTTTATAGCGCTAACTAGCTGTTTATTATGGCCAAAACTTGCCTAAAGCTCCTTTGAGATTTACACTCGAACGGCGTAGAGAAATTTTCATCGCGGATATAAAAGCTCGGACCTGAAGCAGCCTCAGGAGTAGCGATCCATGCACATTTTTCGGAGGATGATCGGCCTCGTCGGTTTCCAAAGGAATACTCACGCGAGGGCACAAGTAAGATTTGCCCACCGGGGTGGGTATCAACATTTTACTGCTGTAGAGTTTAAGAGTATTATCTAAAAAGGAAGAATAGTTGTAAAAATATGTTCTGGAAATAATGACAAACTTCAATTTAGGCGTCTGAATAGAACAGTAGAAAAAGTCTGTCCAAAGGGTCAGGGAATATTTTATTAAACGATCAAAATAAAATCAGTTCACCTTTAAAAAATCTAATTTACCTGTGAAAGAGATAGACAACAACTGTCACTATCATGTATCTTTTCGGGGTTAAGTCACCCCAGTTTTTTTACAGTTAAAGAAATCAGATACCTTATGCAAGAATAAATTACACAAAAAAGATATTAAACTGGTAAAGTTCATATTTTAATCGACCCTTATACTAGATCAGAAGAATTAAGGAGTAAGAACTAATGAAATAAAATCATATTATAGAGTGTTCGCACTTCTATGTTACTTAGACTACTATTACACTCTCAAATTTCTTTGTCTGGGGATTTTAATTAACAAATGTTTTATGTAGAATTAGACAGTGTAATGTGTGGATTTATAAAAAAATTGTATATTAACACTGACAAATTTTTCTAAATATATTTTATAAAAAGATCTTGACAAAGAAATTTTGCGTTTAATACCTGGGCATTAGTATACCTATATTATGTGCCAAATGATCGAAAAACGAGTACCAAAGACGGCTAGAATGACAAATGATGATAACGCGGCGAAGTCAAGCCTCAGTACGTCAATTTCTGTCGGTCATTGTTGGTATTGTGCTTCCCGAGCCGTTTTTGATGTCGTTTTTTTTTGATTACACAGGTGGCACCTATCATACGCCGCGGATGCCCCAAGGAGAAGTTCTAGAAGCCAGGCTGAAATGAAATTCTCAGGAGCATATATAGGCTAATTCAGAGCACTTTTTAAAATATTAAGAGTTCTACAGGGTGTCCCCAAAAAAGTTACATATCACCAGGTTTTTGGTAACGAAACACCCATAGTATATATATGATTTTCGAATTCTGGGAGAAAAATAAAGATGAGTTTTATAAGAGAAGTATATGACTAAAATGTGGTTTTTTGACAATATAACATTTTCTAGAAATAAAGAACAATTTTTTAAATTGAAAAAAATATTTTTTTTGTACAAAATTTTCTGTATCTATTAAAGCTACCTTGATTTGAATTTCCCGTAGTACCTAATATGTAGTTAAATTAACTATTGTACGTACTTTAAATCAAATTAAATTTGATCCAGCAAAGTTTGGTATGGCTGTGTTTATAACTATTAGTGGGTAAAATGAATTTCTACATATATTACGAATTTTTTTGGAACTGTAGTTTCGGAGATATTCATTTAATCGGACATTTTTAAAAAAATAATTTCTATTTTTTCAGACCATTAGAGACAGAGTTTACCAAAATGCTTTTTATAACTACTAGTGGGTAAAATGAATTTCTAGATATATTAATAGCTTTTTTTAAACTTTAAAGCTTCAGAGATATCATTTAATCGGACATTTTTAAAAATTAATTTTATTTTTCAGAAACTATTAGAGACAGAGTTTACCAAAATGCTTTTATAACTACTAGTGGGTAAATGAATTTCTAGATATATTACGAATTTTTGGAACTTAGTTTTGGAGATAATTTAATCGGACCTTTGAAAAATTTATTTTTATTTTTTAGAAATCCATGGAGACAGAGTTTACCAAAAATGCTTTTTATAACTACTAGTGGGTAAATTAATTTCTAGATATATTACGAATTTTTTTTGGAACTTTAGTTTCGGAGATATTCATTTAATCGGACATTTTTAAAAAAATAATTTTATTTTCTAGAAACTATTAGAGACAGAGTTTACAAAAAAAAAAAAATGCTTTTTTATATCTACTAGTGGGTAAATTAATTTGTAGATATATTACGACTTTCTTGGAACTTTAGTTGGGAGATATTAATTTAATCGTGATGTTTTAAAAAATTAATTTATTTTTTCAGAAACTATTATAGAGCTACTAAAAATGCTTTTTATAACTACTAGTGCAGGCTGAGACAAAAATTAATATTCAACATTGGTCACCTTTAAAAAGCATGTTACTTTCTTATTTAAAGGAACACCCAGTATATTATTCCGATATTCAATGAGAAATTCATGTCTATTCAAAATACTATTAAGGTTGCCTACCTCACACACACACAATGATTTTCCTAGATATTTTCTAGATTAAAAATTTATATAGAAAAAAAAAAAAATTATTTGATAAAATCTAGGTGGCTGGTGATATGTCTGACGATACTTCAACATAGCTGTCTAATTAGTCTAACTTTAACAACCAGTTATAATTTTGTGTCAGTTAAAACAAAAAAAATCTCAGAAATATGCCAAAAATGCAAACTTATCCTACATCAGAAAGGATTGATATGAATCTAGGTGAATACAGTGTGCATTGTGCATACACAAATTAATAGAATACTTAAATGCCCCTGATTTTATCTAGTCGGGTTTTTTTTATGGGGATATATGTTAAAGACAGTTTTTACAAAACTCGACCAACTAATGTCGACAACATGAGAGAAATTATAGTAGCTGCTTTTCGAGGTAGAACTCACATATGCTCTCTAAAATGAAAAGATCCTCATAAAAAGACAATAATTTTGTGCAGTTAACAAGAAAAGAAGCATTTTGAGCATTTTATTTTTTTTTTTTTTTTTTTTTTTTTTTTTTTTTTTTTTTAGTTTTAATTCTGTAGTTAATTAAAATATGGTTTAAACGTATCTGTTTATTACACTTGAGTATTTTACTTACACCTTTAATTTTTGTTAAATTAACAAAAGGTATATCATACAGCCACCCAAATTTTTCAATAATAAAGATTTACTGACGCAAAATCATAAATTAAAATATCTGTGGAAATCATTGTGTGAGGGATAGGCAACCTTGATCAATATTTTGAAGATATATAATTTCCTATTGAACACCCAAAATATACTGGGTGTTCCATTTAAAATAAAGGAGAATCATTGCATTTTAAAAGGATGTTAATGTTCCATATTAATTTTGTCTCACCCTGTATAACTTTTTTCGGTCAAATTTTGGTTTAACATACAATGGTTACTGTAATTCAATATCAGGCTATACAAAGTCAACTAAAATTTAGGTAGCTGTTATCACTTAAAATTTATTCTCAGCTTATAAATGTGAAATATGTCAAAATCCTTAGATTTTAGGTATATGCTTCTTTAATAAACTCACATTTATTTTTTCCTAGAATCTGAAAAAAAACAATTGAATATATAGGGGTGTTCCATTAGAAAAAACGAGGAAAAACACAACTTTGATGTGTAACTTTTTGGGGGCACCCTGTATAATTCTGTATATTTTATAAAATGCTTTCAGTTAACCTTAACATATGCTAAAGCCGAAATTTCATTTCGATATAAACTACCGTTCTACTTGAGCTTGCGGCGTATGAGAGGCGCCACCCTTGTATATACGTTTTATAATGAAATACCGTTTTAAATAAATAAGATTATTCAATTATGTTATATACCTCGAGTTTTGATTCCATTAAATTTATCATTATCGATAATGCTTACTGTTAGTTCGACATTGGACAAGTACCAGTGATCTCCACCAGGAGTCTAAAAAAATTAAATAAACATTAGAACTATAGTATACTAGAACATAAATACTAGACAATAAAAAAAGTTAAAATAAATTTCTGGTAAGTACCTATAAAAATAATATTTTCTTTCATATCTAAATCTATTAATATACAAACCTTATCAAATGTTAGCGCTAAACTATAACCAGTCCATCCTATATTCATCTTAACAGTATCTTCTTTGGCACAGTTTCCAGTAACCATAGCGTTTTCTGGGATAAAGGAATCGGCTTGTTCTTCCAGTCCATGAAGTAGAAAGTTAACCTGTAATCAACACTTGTCAATTCAGAAATCTAGGACAAAACAGGACAAGTATTCATTAAATCGTAATACCGGGTCCAGACCACGGCGACAAAAAAAAGTAAACACGATTTTGAGACAAAAACAAGACAAACATGCGACAAAAAAATGGGGACCCTGGCACACAAAACTTGAGACAAATTGTCCACACCGCAAGGACAAAAGTACAACAAACTCAAAATTGCGAATGAGTTTCATTAACCATATGTGATTTCACTGGTCTCCTACTGCTGGCAGCAGCGCCGACAACTTGTCGTCAAATATACGAACAAAACATGACACTTTGATCTTTACCAATACGAGACGGGACATTGAAAAGTCCCCGAATTTTGAAACAAACAAAAATGAGACAAAATGTCGCAGAAATGCTGTCTGCTTGGTCTGACCCGCATAACATTGCATGACGAGTTAATCTTACTGCGGTTAGTAACTGTTTTAATATTATCTTCTAAAGTGTTAATATAGCATACCTAAATGTCTACCTAAATTGGCTATATTATTTTGTGTCATAAAATGTGTGGATATATCGAAAAAATGCAATTTTTAAATTTAAACAAATTTATATTTATTTTCAGCTATTATATTTTTAGATAATACAGAAATATCCTAAATTTTTACAAAAAAAAAAAAAAACTTTGATATTTTATATTAGAAACAATATTTTTATGTTTTCTAATCTAAATTATTATTAACATTTTCTTGCTAGCGCCAAGAATAAAATAAAATTTTAAATATTAAAAAACCAATCATCTCTATTATCAAAATCAAATCTCCTACATATATATAGCTGATATGTAAATAATAAAATACAGAGAAAACAGTATTGCAAAAACTTAAACATATTTTCAACTTTTGTTAAAAAATGTATAAACAACAACTAAAAATAAAACCAGAAATATTTGGATAAATCACGTTTGTTCTATTCTATTTTTATGTCCACCTACACCAATATGACCTATTTTTTAGTATATTCAATATAAAACTAAAAAACTGTTTGGTGGTCGAAAATACCATATTTCAGTTAACAATAAAAAGGACTGAAAATTGAGCAATAAAAAAGATTGAAATGCTCAGCATGTAAAAACCATACCATATTGTGGTACTGATGCTTCCAAACCAAAGCAGGCACAGGGATAGATTATTTGGGTCGAAACCTAAATACTACGAACCAATTGGCACCTACCCCAGCATCCAAATCTACGCTAGAGAAAGCTGACAATTTATCCTAGATAGAAACTTTCGAAATCATGAAATAGCCATCTTATCCGATAGTAAAGCAACATTAAAAGCGATCAACTCAGTAAACTACCACCAAAGTTGGTCAAAGAATGTCTATAGAGAAGAATAAATTAGGGGAAGAAAATAAAGTTCTTCCATTGAGCCGTCACCAAGGATAGAAAAGGAAATGAACAAGCAAACGATCTGGCTAGAAAAAGGGCGAACACTCCCACCAACTGGACCAGAACCGTTCTGCTTCCTATGGAAACCAACTTAAAGGAAATTGAAGAATCTGGGAAACTCCATCCGTAACCTGAATCATCCCATGTTAAGTCACTCAAAAAAGTTCTCAAAATCCATCGACGAAAATCAAAGATTTTCCCTTGATTTAAGTAAAACACCCGGATTGTTACGGGTTTGTAACAGGGCACTCAGGTCTCCTCAACGAAATTACAGATTGAAGCTGAGAATCAACGGCGAATGCAGATTCTGTGGAGGAAAATGGGAAACATCAGAACACCACAAACACCTCCGAAACGACAACCATTAGTGCTATAAACTTTGGTACGGCTGATGTCGAAGATGGAGAGGTGACCTCTGTGGAGCCGTCAGATACACGCTTTTGTCAAAATGAGATTGTATGATGAGTTATAACTCGTTCCAACTCAAGAAATGGGAACACATAATAGTGACCTGTAAGGTCGTGGTGATTAACACCTTCTCCTAACTATCTTCTAAAGCATTTTATCAGTGACAAAGAGATCATAATACCAATATATTCAGGACAGAAAGAAATCAACAAACTACACCACGATATCCCCTACAGAAGAACATATATGAAGTAATCAATATTAAGCACAATATACAATGGTCGGAACCCAATTTTTAAAATAACATTAGAATCAAGAACATGTAGATGTCTCGCATCAGCGTCATAAAGGAGTTGGCACTATATTGATTTTGTTCTGTTCCATTCCATTTAATATATGCCCAGTACCCTACTCGGGTAGAAGTCGATGAACTGACAATACAAGGATCATCGGTAATCTATGAATGGTCCAGAGTCAGTACTGGGAATACCCAAATGTATAACCCATAGTGCAGTAAAACTCTGGAATAGAGAAAAGCAAACCGTCCAGAGAAACAGACAGGGGCACAGGCGCAGCAAGGCCTTCATATATTGACTTAATTCTAAAACCAAAAAAGAACTGGTAATGCTCAGCAGGGATAAAGTGCAGATCACAATAGGTCTCTTGACAGGACAGATGGCTGTCAATATAGCTGGTAATATATTAACTGTTTTTATATTTTTTTAGCTTTAAACCTAAGGATCTTGGGACATTCTTTGCCAAGGATTTTTCCGTATCTCTACTTTAAAGACTGATGGGTGATTTTGAGCAATTGAAAGCAAGTTATACAAGGTAAATTATATTATTGAACTATTATTAGCCTACATTAATTTTCTACAAGATGAACAGAAATGCGTAATTACATATCACATAGGTACATAGAGGTCATAGCAATAATGCTATAAATCTATGTATGTAGATTATTTAAAACACAAATGAGGTATTAGATGTATATGTATCATATTTTTTATTCATTTTATTTTCATTCAAGTCCTGTTGATTTAATTTACAAAAGTCGTATGTACTTATATTTATGTTTTTTACATATTTTTTGATTCCAGGTTTTGGGTGGGTTCCGGTTGCCTTTTCCTGCTTCCAGTTATTTAAGTTTTATGCCCGTAGTTGTGGAAACATTTATTTACCTTCAAGTTTCTGTAAGTCAATGCACTGTTACTTTACTAATTCACTTTAACACAGCATCTCTGATGTTATTTAAATATTTGATACGGATGGGTTTTAGTTTATATGTTTATAGCTCTTTAATTGTGTTGGTTTGCATATTTACATTGTTCTAAATTCCAAATAAATATTTTTGAGTAATTTTTGTTGTATTATTTAATACTAGAAAGAGTAAGTATATTAACCCTCATTTAAACCTCCTGAACAGCCCGCCATTAAAACCGTTCGGAAATAAATTTCTATAAATTTAATTGTTATGGTCATGTCAGCCGCCATATCTGAAAATTAGTTACCCAGGCAGCCACGCTGTTTCCATAATTTAACATTGACTTGACACTTCTTCTTGTATTTATTATTTTATACTTTCAAACTCACTGCTATCGTCCAGGGAATGCTAGCATTTACTAGTAAAAGTTGATTTCAAGAATAGGTGTCGGACTTTTACTGGCGTAGTCTTAGCATATCAGTGAATGTGAGCTTTTACTAGTAATTGTTAACAATCACTGATTTCCAACTTTTACTGTAACATATAGATTTCCCACTTAGTCTTACCTCAACAACGCCGTCTGTCTTCAGCAAAATACATGTAGCGTCGGTATTCCGATTAATGAATCTATAAAGAGCAGCGCCGCTATCATCCTTCGGTGCTTTGGTTGTTGTCGTGAGGATTTCGACAGTGGGCCTCCTGGGTCGTGAGGTCCCCTTATTGACATTTAGTGATTCCGTAAAAGTAAATAGGACCAGAACTAGAAGATAAATAATAAATTAATAGTTTTTAGAAATTCTTATCTACTTTATTTCTATTTGAGTTCATGAATTTAAATCTAATAAATATCTTTCAATTCTAAATAAAAAATAAAAATAATAAAGTTTGCAAAAAATGTCATAAAATTTAGGTGAAAGAATAGTAGTAGGTAGACGAGATCCACTCACATATACCGGGTGCGTCTCAAAAGTGGCTCACCTCTATAACTTTTTTATTTTTTCAGATAAAAAAACGAGATTTGGTATATTAGTATATGACGTAAATTGGGATTGATTGACGCATTCAATTGTTTTTAGTCACTTCCCCTTTCACGGGAAATGACGGTATTCGGTACTTTTTTACTTTATTCGATAACAAATTACACTCTGAATAGAATGACATATCATATGTCAACTTTTGATATTTTCGCTTTAAAAAAAATCGTATTTTAAATTTCAATCTAGAGTGCCATGGTTGTGTCAAAAACACGAATTTTTATTCAAGGAGTCTTGGAAAAATAGATTTGATCGTCTAATGTTTTTCGTGTCTTGTCCTGGGCGGTTGAAAAATGCACAAATCGTATTTTTAACCATATCTCAATTATTTCAAATGGAACGAGGGTGGCTCATTAGCATAATTGGAAAAAGCATTTATTTACGAATAATTTGATACCACACACTTTGTATTTCGAGTCAAATTTTCGTTACGAACCGCAAGTTATAATTTCAAATACACCATATGCAAAACGTCAAAAATTGACATATGATATGTCATTCTATTCAGACTGCCATTTTTTTATCGAATAAAGTAAAAAAATACCGAGGGTACCATTTAAAAATCAAAACGTGTAGTTATTTCCGGTGAAAAAGGAAGTGACTAAAAACAATTGAATACGTCAATCAATCCTAATTTATGTCATATATTAACATACCGAATCTCGTTTTGTTATCTAAAAAAATAAAAAAATTATAGGGGTGAGTCGCTTTTGAGATACACCCGGTATATATCGTCCGTCATACAGTGTCACAGATAACTTGTGATTAATAGTGAAATTAGAAAATAGTTTCTGCTTTAACTAATATTAAAAATTACATAAGAGATCTGTCAAATTAAAAGTAGTGCTAGCTACTTACAGCTAAAAATAAAAAAGAAACAAACTATTTTAGAAACTTTTTTTTCGAATAGGCACTTTTAAAATTCGTCCAATAAAGTCATTTTTTTACCATGTATTACTTTAAATGTCAAATTTGACAGATATCCAACAGGTTTATTTTATTATGTCATTTTTAATCTACTTCACTATTTCAATCTGATTTCAAAACAAAATCTAACGCCATAGTCAAATTTTGTCTAATCTCATCGGTTCGAAACGTCGAGAGCGTCATCCTGTAGGCCATCCCTAATTATACCGAAATCAACCCACATGTTTCTTCAATATCAAATCCTTAGTCCCACTCTGATGAAGATGTAAACGAAACGTCGTATCCAAATTTGCTGGGTGGGTTGGGATCGACGTTGTTCGCGATCGGACGACGTCAACTTTTGACGTTTCTTACGTCAAAACTAACTGTCACAGTGACACGTGTCGTACACGGTCAAGTTGGCCTTGGTCCAATCTATCGACATACCAAATTTCATTTAAATCGGACGATATTTTAATTTGATTCATTGACGATGGGGTTTCGTAATGCACGAAACTTCGTCAAAATATCATTAAAAGATCACATAGGGCCCGAGTTACGACGCTCCAAAGAACAATCTCAAAATCTCATCTCTTCCTCAGTGACTTACCACTTTCTTTCTCGCTAGCTCGTGTGTCAAGGCCGTGTCGTGTCACAGCCTTGAATTTTTACTCACATCGCGTGTAAAGTTTCGCTTCAAAAAAATTCCATATGATGGAATGGATTCTATGAATAGGTACCGTATGATTAAAACAGGGGCGTACCGAAAAAAAAAACGGTTCTAAAAAAAATTTCTTCCTTCTCGTAGCCAAGTTGAAGTTTTTAAGCGCATATACATATTAATAACAACAATAATTTATTTATTAAATAAATGCCAATTTAAATTGGAAATCACACTTCCCTGCAATGATTTTGACTTTTAACAAATTTTCAATATCAATCTTATACCTATTTTATAACGAGTAGATGTTTATCATTGGTTTGAGTTTGCAAAGATCTGTTAATGTTACAGCAAAGGTTATAGTTCATATGAATAAAATATTAACATATATACGAACTTTGTATAATTATTTGAGCGCATTCTGTGTTTTTTCAGCTCTTATTAGGCTGGTGAAAGGACGGAAACCCTCAAGGTAGTAACACTTAAAAACTACAGAATATATATAGCCTTTAAGCTAATAATAAACAATAAAAGTTTCTAAAATATTCAAAAATTAAGTTAAATATGGAAAATACATCTAATAATATTAACGATTTTATGTACGATATTTAAACATGAAAATTTAACAGTTCGTAACTTACATTTTTGTCTTAATCTTTAAACATTTATTTTTGTACATATCATTTGTTCAAACAGGAAAACATCTATATTACTGGTATTGTTCACAGATATTTTATATATTATTCACATGTAATTAAAATTATATGTAAACGATTAATTTAATTTATACAGGGTGTTTACCACATACGACAAGGAGTATTGTAGCTAAACGATTAGATTTTTACAAATTTTAAGTTTTAGGTTCATTGAAGGACTATTAGAGCTACAATTTAGAAATAATTTTACAAGATACAGACTGTCCCAAATAAGTAAAAAAGCTATAGTTGTATTTTTTTAAATGGAACACCCTGTATATTATTACATTTTTAGATTCTACGATTGAAATAAAGATAAATTTTATTAAGGTTTATCACACTTAAACCTTACCGTTTTGGAAATATTTTCAATTTTGTGAAATTGCAGTAAAAATTTTAAGGCTTCATTTCTCCAAGGGTATTAAAGTTTTTAATACTAACTATTTACTGAAGTTTATTTATTGATCAGTTATTGTGTTGCAATAATAAAAATTATACTACCTTATACAGAGTGTCTAAAATTTTATTTTAAATAATTACTAGCTTTAAACGGCAATAACTTGTTTAATTTAAATAGAACGTCCTGTATATTTTAGGAGAATCAGATGCATAATTTAATTGTCTATCAAATTGTATTATACCACTTTTTACCTATCCCTTCAAGTTTTCGTAGAAAATGCATTTTCTTATAATTTAGATCTCATTTATCAATAAATCCATGGAATATTGACATTTTAGATTGTTTTTAAAGCAACAAATGTACAAAATGTACAGGCTAGTAATATTATTGTTTTTAACAAAATGATAATATAATTCAGCCCATTTGTATGCAAAAAGAAAAAACTATTTAAATCTTCATAAAAGAGTATACCATTAATTAAATATACCACCATTATTTCCGCCCAAATACTAATTAATTACATACTTAATTATGTTCGTGAATAAATTATTCAAAATAAATGTGGATTTGAATCAGAAATCAATATAATAATAAGTTATAAAAATGAATGTCTCTGTTATTACAAATAAGCATTTGTCAAAAAATGAAATATCATTTTTAAGGTGTTACTTTTTATCATTAATTGTCTAATACTAACATAAAAATTCATTTTTTAGTTTTTGAGCAATTATTATTAATCAACGCAAACAGTCAATTAATGTAGTTTGAATACTTGGAATCATTTTAATTGGTCCTTTTTAACAAATATTTAAACAGTTTTTTTTTATTTTTTTAATGAAATAAACAAAGTATATCGAGAATATTAGTATCTGTACTTTAAAAATTTGGTACATCTTTAAAATAATCTAAAAATGTCAGTCTTCCATGGATATATTGATAAATGAATTTAAAATTATAAGAAAATGCATTTTCACGGAAACTTGAAGCTATAGGTAAAAATGGTATAATACAATTTGATAGACAATTAAATTGTGCATCTGATTTCATAAAATATACAGGGTGTTCCATTTAAATTAAACAAGTTATTGCTGCTTAAAGCTAGTGTAATTATTTAAAATAAAATTTTAGACACTCTGTATAAGGTAGTATAATTTTATATTATTGCAACACAATAACTGATCAATAAATAAACTTCAGTAAATATTTAGTATTAAACTTTGATACCCTTTTGGAGAAATGAAGCCTTAAATGTTGGGACTAAGCAATTTCACAAAATTGAAAAGATTTAAAAACGGTAAGGTTTAAGTGTAATAAACCTCTATCAAATTTACCTTTTATTTTAATCGTAGAAACTAAAATGTAATAATACACAGGGTAAGTTCCCATTTTAAAAATACAAGTTTGATATTTTTTATTTATTTGGGACACTCTGTATCCTTGTAAAAATATTTTTAAATTGTAGCTCTAATAGTCCTTCAACGAACCCAAAACTTACAATTTGTAAAAATCTAATCGATTAGCTACAATACTCCGTGTCGTATGTGGTGAACAACCCTGTATAACAAAATATATATTTTACAAAAAAATGATAATCACGTACAAAGAAATTATGTAGGATAATAAATTATCAATAAGGATAAAATTTTACACTAAATTTTATGTTTCAAATATTATAACTCATAACGATAAAACATTTATTATTAATAAAATAAATATGTAATATAATTTCAGTTCTAGAACAAAATTGTAGGTACAATACAAATGTGTGTTCATACCGAAAAAGAGTTTACTTATAAAGTCGGCAAACATTTAAACAGCCGTCTGGTAGTAATTTTATTGATCATACGTAATTAAGGTAAGTCTATTAGTTCGCCTCATTTTAGCTTATTAGTAGTAATGGATATGTTATCTTCCATCGGAATCAAAAAGACTTTATATTAAAGATATTTACTCACAAACATGGATTATGTAGAGTATTTCTTCTTCATATAAATAAACTAAAATATAACTAATTCAAAATTATATCAAACCTGAACAATTCTCTATTGTTTAAATAATCTAAAATATTCAATTAAGTGCATTTATAAATCCCTTGCTGACACAGAACATCAGAATAGGTGACACTGACATAAAAGAAACACATATATACAAATATCTTCGGGCACGAAATACAAATCGGAAAGAACAACCAAACACACGAGATACAGCGGCAGAATAGGTTTGGGTTAGCCGTTTTTGGCAAACTGCGGGAGACCTTTAAAAGTGATATACCATATGCTTGAAGAGGAAAAGATTATGAACAATGCGTCTTGCCGGTAATTACATATGGAGCGGAAACTCTAACATTAACGAAAAAGTCAGCAGAAAATTTAAGAGTAGCCCAGAGCCATGGAGAGAGCCATGCTTGGAATAACTAAAAGAGACAAAAATTCTAATAAACACTATCAGACAAAACCAAAATTAAAGACATAGTGGAACACGTAACTCGAAATGAAATGGAGATAAGCAGGTCATGTGAAAAAGAACATCTAAAGACAGGTGGGACAGAAGATTGTTGCCAGAATGGCGACCTCGAGCAGATAAACGTAGCAGAGGCAAGACCACCTCCCATCGCTGACCTATTATGTGCATGGGAAATGGCGACGAACGGCCCAAGCAAAAATCAGAGACATGGAGAGAAATATGGAGGAGGCCTACGTTCACAGTGACAAACGATGGCTACATGATGATGATGATGATAAATCCCTTTAATCGTTATTACAAAACACTAGAAAGAAAATCGAGAACAAAACCCATCACAAAAAAGTTATCTAACAAAATTAACTAAAACTAAAAAACACAATAAAATACAAAGCTGGAAAGAATTAACTCGCATAGACATAGACAACGCGAAAATATCCAATTCCGTATTGTATTTCTTTTATTTCTTAATAAATTTGTGTGATAATAAGGCCATATGAACTACTTGAAAAAACGCATTTTTATAGTCTAAGATCCGGCTGCATGACTATTACGCTTATCGTTTTTTTAAACGAAACCTAATTTTTACGTATATTTATGAATAGGAAAATACACTTTTCACAAGGTGCATATCAAAAACTTACCACAACTATATTTAATTAATAATAAAAACTGATTTTGGAGACGAAATTACGCTCATAATTTTTTTTGACCATTTATATGTCGAATTAAAGCTATTTTTATTCTGCATATGAGGTTATAAGGGTTACAACCTATCAAAAACTAGCCGCAAATAGAGGTTGCCACTAGCTCCTGCCACTGCCACTCATTGCCACTGCCATGCCACTAGCTCCTACCTATAATAAAAACTTAGAAATTTTGTAAGGGCCAAACTAAAGTACATACTAGGATGTAATTTAGGAAAATATTTTAACTTATAGAGGGTGGCTCATAAAAGTGTGAATGGATCGGGATGACTTTTTTTTAAATGGAACATAAAAATACTTGTATATTAGCCCTGTATATAATTGCATTTTTGGTTTCCTTTCTGATCACTTTATATAATCCTATGATATTATTAAATATGTTTCAATAGTTTCAGAGATATTAATAAATAAATAAATAAAGTATTCAGAAAATTTATTTTCATTCTATTTAAAAAAAACGAAGAAAAATTATTTATATTTTAGAAATTTTGGCATAGAATTTTGAACACCCGGTATAGTTTAAGATTACGATATTTATACCACAGATATCATTGCCATAACTGAGCACTGATTGAATTCAAACAGCCTCCCAAATACAAAAACATACCCAAAACAGATTCAATAAATGAGATTTTTCATGTGGATATAAGATGTCTTTAAACAACGAGTTTTCCGAGATAACTAGGTGTTCGATTTGTTATCTGAAAGCATTCTGACCTTCATTGTCCACCCAAACATGGTAGGACCTGCATTATTTTAGGCATTTTTAGAACACCTGACTCTGATGTGCAATTATTCTGTCATAATCTACTAAGCTGGTTCCCTGCCCTTGAAGTGCTAAAACTAATTTTAGTGGTGGATCTTGGTTTTACGACCTCTTGCTGTATGTGTGCCGCCCCACAGCTTCCTCTGAACTCATTAATTCTTTTGAATGGCCATGCATGTAGTAGGCTCAAATTTTACCTAGAATATCCAATACCCAGTTCTAGTACTATAGACTATGTTGTATCATCTTTTGATCCTAACTCCATCGCCTGCAACGCCTTTAGCTCGGGTCTCTCTGATCATGAAGAAGTTTTAACTGAATTTCGTTTGTCCAATGAATCAAAATGCCTCAAAATTATAAGTCGTTACTTCTTTTTTCATGTTAATGCCCAAAGTTCTAACAGTGTAAAGTCGTTCAACTGGGATACTAGCTCTTGTGATGTCGACACTGAATTTTCTATTTCAAAACATCAACCAGCCTGAAGGTCTAAATCCCTCCTGGTGGCCTCCAGGCCAAGCATAATAAACCTTGACCACCAAAGGTCACACATTCTCAAAATCATGCGTTCATTATCTCAATTAAAAAAAATCTGCAGACAGCCCTCTCCCAACATGTAACCCATACAGAAAATTTATCATAAGACTATAAGAGCCACTAAGGACCTTTATTATATTAGGAGAATAGTCAATTCCTATGCATTGCTACAAGGAAATATGGGCCCCAGCCTGTGAACAGTTTATGTCGTTTTCCTCTCTGTCTAGCACACCCCACCTCACCAGGAACCTGAACACTACTTCGAAAAACAGAAACCCATCCACACCTATCTCCCTATGATCCACTTCCCCATCTCTAATGATAATGTAAACTTACACAGTTTCTTTTTCGCGCCTGTAGCATTAGATGAGCTTCGCAGTACAATTCAATAATCTATCAACCTCCTCTCCCAAAATCCCATCACAACTTTAAAATGTTTCTCTGAATCCAGCCAGAGCACCCTGAATCACCTAACAACTTAAATAAACATGTCGTTCCAAAACATATTCCCAAAATGTCTTAGACGGTAATAATCATCCTCCACAAAGTTGAGGAGATAAAGATGAAGCTACGAACTATCGCCCAATTACACTCCTTCCAACGCTATATAAGATCATAGAAAGGTTGCTGGGGCAAGAAGTTGGTATCTTTCTGTTTAGGCCAAAATACTTCACTGAACATCACCTGGATTTCTTAAGAACAAGTCCAAATGACGCTTGCCTTCCTCCTAATAAAGTTTACTCCAGCCTCTAAATAACCACTATTACATTCCCACAGCAACACTTTCTGTGGATTTTCTATGTCTGATTGTGTGTTTGCAGTGATCCCATTACTAAAATCCGCACTAAGGGTTCAGGGGATCATCTCTAGAATGGTTTAAGTCGTATCTGAGCAACAGAAGTCAACTGGTGAGGGTGGATACCGCTGCCCCCAGCAGCTCAATAGAATGTGGATCGCAAGGCCCAGCACTAGGCCCCATTTGTTTCTTCAGCCAACGAGCATTTCGTTAACATAAACACTCAGTAAAACATGTCTCTTTCGTGCAGTGAATACCATCTACTTCACTTGACGACACAAGGACATCACGGCACCTCATAGGATTCACCAATGACTTAATCACCATTAAATCTTTGGAAAGGACCCTGAACCTCCCAGTCCTAAACATTTCAAACTAAAGCTGGCCGGCAAAACCAAGCAGCCTTTACCTTTAAACAGCACCCAACTGCGTAAAATCTGTAAAATCTTAGGGCTTGTTGTAGACAATTCTGAAATGGGACATACTTATCGAAGCTTTGTCGAAATAATTGAGCTCTGCCTGTTCTGCATTAAGGTCTGTTTCTATGGAGCTTAACTTTTCAGTACCGTAACTGAACGAAGTACCAA
>NW_022146576.1:257558-261088 GCF_002938485.1 Sitophilus oryzae
GTCAAGGAAAGTCTTTCTGTCAGGGTTTGTCACGGGGTTTCTAACAGGATACTGTCTCCTCAACTGATTGAAGCTGAGAAACGGCGAATGCAGATTTTGTGGAGAAAATGGGGAAACACCAGAACACCTCATCACTGAGTGCACCGAGACAACCGTTTGTGCGGTGCGGCTGATGGGGGAGATGGAGAGCAGGCCTCTGAGGAGCCATCCAGATAATCGCTTTTGTCAAAGTCCTGAGACTGTATGATGAATTATAACTCGTTATAACTCAAGGAAGGGGAACATATAGATATAGATAGATCTATAAGGCCGCGGTGATTTGGTTAGGTAACCCTCCTTCTAAACATTCTACATTCAAGTGCTACCTGAACAAGCTGAACCTGTATCAAGGAAGAAATTGCTGCATACACCGGTTGTTATGCTGTGACACAGAGATAGGAGACTCGGTGGCTCGGTGCAGACATACAAAAAGAATGTCTCCAAAAAAATCCTATATGGGTATTTCACCACTGAAAGAAAATCTACAAAATTAAATAGTTATTTTTTGTAAATACTTCGGCGTTAAACCTAAACGGAAACTACTTGTCAGAAGTTAGGTTTACAGTTATACAAATTTGCCTGCCAAACAAAAAACTGCTTAACGTTTCGGAAAGTTTATCTCTTTCCGTCGTCGGAAGCAAGAAAATACAAAGAATAAAGAAAAAAACTATTTAAAATATTTAAATGCAACTATTCGAGGACACTTTAATTTTTCTAAACAGATACGTCTACAAAAACCGTTGACGTTCTGTTAAAATTACATTATATCAAGAACTTCAAAATTAACAATTACTACCTGATAACAATTACTTAATAAGGTAAAACCAAAAAGCCCCAAACTTTCTGTATGATTATTTTTAAATTTTCGTATGTTATGTTTATTTGTGTTATGTTCTTTAAAATCAAAGAAGCAATTGCCATACATTACTAACATCTACAGATGCATGAGCAATACATTTATTTTTATTAGATTGTATTAAAAAGCCTCTTTTATTTTTCTTTCAGAGGCTATCGCTTCTTTCATTATAATTTTGGCGTTATTAAAATTTATTCTGTGCCATGTGTCCCATGAATGCTGACAAATCTTAGATTTGTGAAAATCTCCCTTTCGTAAATAATCTTTATGTTCCTTAATTCTAACATTTAAGGGTCTAGATGTTTCACCAATGTAAAATTTATCGCATTCCATGGTATTTGGTAAATTACATTTTTTGTTTGTTGTTCTGTATTCATGGGTTTAGTATGTGATAAAATGAATCTAAGTATATTTTATGTTTTGAAAGATGTTCGTAATAATCATAAAAAAGGAAACATACGTATTTATAAATAAATATAACATACGTAAAATTTAAAAATAATCATACAGAAAGTTTGGGGCTTTTTGGTTTTACCTTATTAAGTAATTGTTATCAGGTAGTAATTATTGTTAATTTTGAAGTTTAACTTGATATAATGTCATTCACAGTCATTTTAACAGAACGTCAACGGTTTTTGTAGACGTATCTGTTTTAAAAAACCTAAAGTGTTCTGGAATAGTTGAATTTAAATATTTTAAATAGTTTTTTTCTTTATTCTTTGTATTTTTTTTGCTTCCGACGACGGAAAGAGATAAACTTTCCGAAACGTTAAGCATTTTTTTGTTTGTTAGGCAAATTTGTATAACTGTAAACCTAACTTCTGACAAGTAGTTTCCGTTTCGGTTTAACGCCAGAAGTGTTTACAAAAAATAACTATTTTATTTTGTAGATGTTCTTGCAGTGGCGAAATACCCATATAGGATTTTTTGGAGAGATGAATCCGCCACATAGTTATAGATATTTTTCACAAAAAGAATGGACATACCTACCATACGGCCGAAAAAAGACAGCGTCAGAGATGGCTTAGAAATGGCGATCGCTGAAGTTTATTTAAAAAACTTTCAAAACTATGTAAAATTATATGGAGAATGATGGTAATTTCTAAGCCAACTGGACGCCGTTTTTTTTGAGTATATGGTAGAAACCGGTAGAAACAGGACAAAGACAACGGGCCTTACAGATCGCAGTGTTTCTGGCATAGGACGGCCTCTTCATATTTATATTATTATTTGATAAAATCTAGGTGGCTGTGATATACTTTTCGTTAATTTAATAAAAATTTAAGGATGTAGAGTAAAATGTTCAACGGTAATAAAAAGATACACGTTCAAAACATTACTTATATTTTAATTATTACAACATTAAAACTAGATGTAAAGGTATAATTATGAAACAGATATTAGTTAGATGAAATTAAATGCTTAAAATGCTTCCTTTCTTGTTCACTGCATAAAGTGATTCTATTTTCAAAAGACCTTTTCATGTTAAGAGGTATATATGGAGTTCTACTTCGAAAAGCATCAGCTACAATAATTATTCCTCTCATGTTGTCGACAATCCTTGGCCGACTTTTGTAAACACTGTCTTTAACATATCCCCATAGAAAAGTCCAGATAAGCCACATCAGGAGCATTTAAATATTCTATTAACTAATAGAATCTATCATGAGTATCATGAGTCATCAGTTCCTTCTGATTTAAGGTAAGGTATTCCATTTTTGGCAAATTTCTGATTTTTTTTGTTTTCACTAGTTGATAAATTTGAATTAGTTTTACACCAATGTTGAAGTAACGTCAGACATATCACAGCCACCTAGATTTTATCAAATAATAAAGATGTACTGATACTAAATCATAAAAATAAAAATATCTAGGAAAATCTTTCTTTGAGGGGTAGGCAACCTTAATAGTATTTTCAAGAGACATGAATTCCCCATTGAATATCGGAATAATATACTGGGTGTTCCATTTAAAATAAAAGAGTAACTTGCTTTTAAAGGTGACCAATGTTCAATATTACATTTTTATCACCCTGTAGTTATTTTAGCTACATATTATGTTACACCGGATAAAATCCAATTTACAGCGCTTTCAGATGGTGTGGACATGGTGTGGACCGTCCGCGACTTCGAGCAAGTACCACGAGTTTATATCAGAGATATAGAGATATCTCTGGTTTATATGAACAATTTCACATGGGCGCGTATGCTCCGTTCGACGGAGTTCGTCCAACGGCTATCTTGGAAAAATATGATGGACGGTCCGCTCCATCTGAAAGCGCTGTTAGGTAGCTTTTATTGAAATTTAAAATTTGTTCTTTATTTTTAGAAAATGTTAGATATGTCAAAAACCTTACCTTTTAGACATATACTTCTCTAATAAAACTCACCAAAATTACAAAAAACACAACTTTGATATGTAACTTTTTTGGGGACACCCTGTAGAACTCTCTGTATTTTTAAAACATGCTCTAATATAACTTACATTATGCTCACAAAATTACATTTCAATACAAACTGTCGTTCTCCTTAGAGCCTCCGCGTCATATGAGATATGAGAGGCCCCACCCTGTATACCGGGTGCGTCTCAAAAGTGTCTCACCCCTATAACATTTTTATTTTTTCAGTAAAAAAAC
>NW_022146577.1:0-39427 GCF_002938485.1 Sitophilus oryzae
AAAACGTTTAAATTTATTTTAATACCCAAGGTAGGGAGCTAACTATTTTTTGTAACTAATCCAACGTTGTGTTTAGTAAACACGTGGTCGCAAGTCGTGAAAATGCTACTTGGGAAAAAATACTAGCAGACTTTGTAGTCGAACATTCTTCTTTTTAGAAGCTCTTTTAGTGCAAAGTAGTACAATATAGTTTAATAGCCGTTGCAAAAAACTCTTCGCAACCTTATTAGATTACATTGAACGGGAAAGCGATAGTAATGGCCCTTTAAGTCCCTTAAGTTCTGTTAGAGAGGTGAGTTTTGTTGATATAAATAATAACTGTAAGTATATTAATAATTAGTTTATTTTTGTTTCTTAAAATATTATGATTAAAAGAAGATATATAAAAGTGGGCAACGCTGTGCTGGTCAAGCTTAATCATGTGACTAAAAGTTTATTTGGTATCATTTATATAGTAGTTTTTTTATATTTCTAAAATGGGCATTCTTCAGCAAGTTATACGGAGCTATCAGCAATCACTAAAATAGTTGGCTATTCTGATTTTGTTGGTTAAGTTGAGAAAAAGAAAGAGACAAAAGAAACCAAGTAATATGATTAATTTTTATTTCTTAATAAAAATAATAAAATATATTTAGGGCTATTCACCTTATTCTCCACGGAATTTTGTAGCCACACGATCAGATTTTTAGAAATCTTGAGTGATAGGATCGTTGAAGGACTACTAAAGCTACAAGACGGTTTGGTTTGGTTTTCCAAAAATCGTAAGTCAATGACTTACGATTTTAAATAGTATGGATACTGCGAAGGGAAATTCGATACAATAAGCCTACGCGCTGACCTGTAATTTTTAGTCGACCAACTATTTAGTTGCAAAAGTGAAAACAACTTATGAAGTCGATCGGCCGACTATTTGATTGCATGTGAGCGCGGCGCCATAAGGATATATTGGTTACAAATATGCAACAAATAGTCGATTTAAAATTGCCTGTCATAGTCTAAGAGCTAGCAACGTTTTCGAGAAAGTATTTTAAGACGTCTGGCTCTTTGATATATCTTTTACTATGCTCTCTGGAACAGCATGCGGCCCGTCTGGCTGCGGATACCCGTTGCGTTTACTACTGCGCATCGGAAGAAGATCCTATATTTTTTATTAATTTATTCCTATAAATTCTAGTATTGAATATAAATCGAACATGTCTCCATAGCGCAATGCGTAGAGTTTCCGACCACGAACCGAAGATTCAGAGTTCAAATCCGGGTCAGGTCAAAGACTTTTTTATTTTATTTTCGTTTATATTCTGATAGTAAAGTATTAAATAATTCTGGTAATTAAAAAAAAAACAAATATTTAATACTTTACTATCAGAATATAAACGAAAATAAAAATAAAAAAGTCTTTAACCTCACCCGGATTTGAACTCTGAATCTTCGGTTTGTGTTCGGAAACTCTGCACTGCGCTATGGAGACATGTTCGATTTATATTCAATACTAATAAAAATATAGAATCTTCTTTCAATGCGCAGCAGGGAACGCAACGTTTACCGGCAGCCAGACGGGCCGCATGCTGTTCTAGAGAGCATGGTAAAAGATGTATCAAAGAGCCAGACGTCTTAAAATACTTGTTTTCCCGACGCTGCTAGCTCTCGTACTATCAGCGCATAGCCTAAAGCTACGCAATGTAATCAAATTATGGGTATTTCCACTTTTGCAACTAAATAATCGGCCGACTAAAAATTACATGTCAGTGCGTACCCTAATTATTATTTTTAATTATTCTTATTCTTGAGTGGACATTCTGCTTTTCTCTGATCCAGAGTTTTAGTGCACTATGGGCCATATATTTGGGTATTCCCAGTACTGGATCAGGACCAAAATAGGACACTGTAGTTATAATATAATATAAAATAGTCTATGCAGATCTAATATCAGCTACAAGTCAAGAAATTCCAAAGCCATTTCCAAATTCAATATCTGATCAACATCGTCAGAACCAAATATACAGCGTCAGGAGCCAATGGAAATTGTCGAACCAAATTCGAATCAGCCCCAGAAATTTACGGTAAACTTCGGTAGTCAATCTCCAAACCAAACCAATCCAATCCTCTTATTACTTGCAACATGTTAATCTGAATATTTATGACCAAAACAGAATAATGTAAACTCTTCTATAGTCATTGTCTTTTTACTATTCTTTGAATACAGTAACAATGCTTATGATCTTAAAAAAACAATGGTATTCGATAATTAGAAATAATGACCTATTGTCTAAGTTGTTATTAATCTTTTATGGGAGCTATTCATATTAAAATTTAATATACCGGGTGTTTTCAAGAAGCGGCTCTCCCTCTAATGTTTTTATTTTTTCAGGTAAAAAACGAGATTTGGTATGATAGTATATCGTCACCCTAGAATAAGATTGTTCTATAGACCATTTCGATGAAACTGAGAAAGCAAAGTTTAAAGTTTAAACTGGATATCCGTGAACACTATATACCAAAATGGTTCTATTAAACATATAAATTAAAGATAATATAAAAACCTATCAAACATATGTATTTATTTTACTTTTAGAAGCTTTATTTAAAAGATATTAATGATTTTAGATTTGGATATAGAACAAATGTGTCTATTAGCTGTGCATTGAGCCAATTTTAGGGATATAGAACAAAATAAGGGGATATAGAATAATATAATACTCATTTTAAGCTGATTTATTTGTAATTACTTAACTGAAATGGAGACATTAAGACATTAACTAAAAACAACATAAAAACCTAAAATACAATAGTAGTAATTATTCGTCTGCATTGTTTATTAAAAACTATCATTTTTTTCCGCCTATTGGTTTAGTTTGTGTAGTGTTCTTTTGGTATAGAATATCTTAATCAGATTTTAAATCTGATTTTTAACTTTCATTGGATTATTTAAACGTTTTATCTAGTATTGCTATCTCTAGTATTGATAGTATTAGAGAACGATTGAGCAGTCAATTGAGTTGAAGAAGCTGGTTTCACAAAATTCCAAGTGTGAAACATTCGAATTTGCTAACAAATTAGGCAATCAGTGATTTTCAAACGAACGATTGAGCTGTCAATTGAGTTGAAGCAGCTGGTTTCACGAAATTCCAAAGTGTGAAACTTTCGAATTTGCTAACAAATCAGGCAATCAGTGATTTTCAAACGAACGATTGAGCTGTCAATTGAGTTGAAGCAGCTGGTTTCACGAAATTCCAAAGTGTGAAACTTTCGAATTTGCTAACAAATTAGGCAATCAGTGATTTTCAAACGAACGATTGAGTAGTCAATTGAGTTGAAGCAGCTGGTTTCACGAAATTCCAAAGTGTGAAACTTTCGAATTTGGTAACAAATTAGGCCATCAGTGATTTTCAAACGAACGATTGAGCTGTCAATTGAGTTGAAGCAGCTGGTTTCACGAAATTCCAAAGTGTGAAACTTTCGAATTTGGTAACAAATTAGGCAATCAGTGATTTTCAAACGAACGATTGAGCTGTCAATTGAGTTGAAGCAGCTGGTTTCACGAAATTCCAAAGTGTGAAACTTTCGAATTTGTTAACAAATTAGGCAATCAGTGATTTTCAAATGAACGATTGAGCAGTCAATTGAGTTGAAGCAGCTAGTTTCACGAAATTCCAAAGTGTGAAACTTTCGAATTTGCTAACAAATCAGGCAATCGGTGCTTTTCAAACGAACCGATTTGCCGCCTAATTGACAAACGAACATTTAGTGGTGCAATTTCAGCCGCTTAAAACAAAAGCCTTAAATTTAAATAAAAACAGAAACATACATTGTATGTTAGAGAGAAAGAGATGGAGAATAAATGGATATAGAACAATCCAATTTTTATGCATAGTAACATGTTTTTTGATCTGGTATTTTCGTTCCATATCCACTTCTTAGGATAAAGAACACAATAATTCTATTTTTTTTATTACAAACTGCAGGATGTGCTTTTTAGGATTTAGTTAAATAGTGCTTTTTGGATTTAGGCCATTATATGGTTTCGCGATTTTCAAATTAATATGGATACAGTACAAAATATTAGATTTTTTTTCTTTATTTGTGAATTTGGCTATATTGTTTTTGTGGATATAGAACAAGCTAATTCTACATAAAAAAATGGTGTATGTAACTCATTTTACCCCAAAAGTGGATATAGAACAACCTAATTCTAGGGTGACGATATGTCATAAATGAGGATTGACTGACCTATTCAATTATTTTTGGTCACTTCCTGTTTCACTGGAAATGACTACAATTTTTGACCAATGAATATGTCAATTTTTGAGATTTTCGCTTAAAAATTAGTATTTCAAATTACAATTTAGAGTGTGGCTGTGTTCATAACGGTAATTTGATTTGAAATACTAAGAAATGGTATACCAAATAGTTTGTTGAAAAATGCTTTTTCCAAATATAGTAATTAGCCACACTCGTTCCATTTAAAAAAATTGAATTATGATTAAAAATACGATAGGGCCACCTTTTAACCGGCCAGGAAAGACAACGAAAAACATTAGCCCACGGTCACACAGAAAGCGTTTTTAGCGGTTTGCGTTTTTTGCGTCTCAAGCGCTTTATGCGATTTTACCGTTTTAAGCATTTTTTCGATTTGTGTCTATTGAAAACACGCAAAAGACGCGGCAAGTCTGCAGTCTCTATCAAGATGTCAATTAGTAACGTCCCAAGCTCGTAAGCAGCTCGTGGATTCCCGGCCGCATTTAAGCAAAATGTACCATTATTTAGTCCATAATGTGATTTTCCCTGCTCCCATTGGTCGAGACTAAACGCTGGTGCGTTTTGCCAAACATGACTAAAGTGCGGTACATTTTGCCACGTTAGCGTAACCGTTATGTGAACACCCTGTATACCTACAAACGTGGTGTATTATGCCTGAGATCGAATGGCATTAATCTTTTCAATAGCCCTGAGAAAAATAAAAAAGAATTGACGGATTGATATGACAACTTCGCCAAAAACACGCCGCCGTTATACGCTTTTCTCAAGTAGTTTTCATTAGACAGACGTTGTTTTTGTGTGTTTGAATAAACTTTAGCATTTTTAATTGATATCTACCATGACATCTGAAGGTTTGACGTATATTTTACCGGATCAATTTCGATTTAGTGTAAAATTAGTTTTGGTTAAGGTAGCATTATTTATGTTGAACTAAAAACAGCGAGATTGCGACGCATGAATTTCCAGAATTTTCGCGACTAAATTCAGTTGTCTGGATTGTACGGCGAACTTTTACTTTGTTCTTTCCGTATTGGACAGACTGTCTGGAGGTGGCTTTGGGACAAAAATCACGCAGTTTCCAAAGAAGATCGACCATTATTATACAGGGTGACGCACCTCATTCGCCTCGGTTGATGTAGAAACAAATTTTTTTATGGGTATATGTAGAGAAACAATGTGCATAATTTAAAATTATTTTAAAATGTACAGGGTGTGTGTTGTAACTAAGATCCATACCAAAGTTATATTTTTTCTTATGGAACACACTATTTTATTTCAGTTTTGGATTCTTGGGCATAAAATAAGGCCTTTATTATAAGGGTTTAATATGTTTAGATGCTTTGGTTTTTGATATATTTAAAGACATTTAAATATGCATGCTCGAATAAAAAAGTTTGTTAACACCCTGTACATTACTTTTCAGAGTTATTTCTATGTATGATGCAATTTTTGATACCCCTGTATATATTTAAGGAAGCAATCAAATTTTTTAGTAAGGTTTATTTCTCTGGCTTGAAAGTCAGCACAAGAATTAATTCTGAAAAGTAGTGTACAAGGTGTTGACAAACTTTTTTATCACAGCATGCATATTTAAATATCTTTAAATATCTCAAAAACCAAAGCATTTAAACATATTAAACTCTTATAATAAATGCCTGATTTTATGTTCAAAAATCCAAAAATGAAATAAAATACCTGATATATTCCATAAGAAAAAATATAACTTTGGTATGGATCTTAGTTCTGACACACCTTGTACAGTTCAAAATAATTTTAAATTATGTACATTGCCTTCCCACATATACCTGTCTGTGTTACAGAGATGCCACGACATCGACACACGGAAATCAAACAAACAATTTTTCAGAAGTGTCAGACTAATATTTTTATAAAATAGGCGTTTTCTTAATATTTCACGCTGGTCCTAAAAAGACGATCAAATATTAAATAGAATAATTCTGTGGTCATTCCTAAAAATCAAAGATTTTAATAATGGTGTTTATAACATTTTAGTGTAATCTGCATTGTCCTTAAAACATTTGCATGATGCTGTAAAGAATATGGCAGAACGTACCACGTTTTAGTCACAGTTGGCACAACGCACCAGCGCAGCGTTTAGTCTCAACCAATGAGAGCAGGGAAAATCACATTATGGACTATACAGGGTGTCCCAGAAATGAGTGCAGATATTTTAAGGGGTGGTAGATCTGGCCAAAAGAAACATATTTTCTCTTTACCATTTTTTTTTTTTTAAAATAAATTGATTAGAGAGTTATTTAACTTTGAAAAGTTTAAAAAAAAATTGCGACATTTTGAGAGCCGCCGGGGAATCTCGCGGATCCCCGGCGCAGGGGAGAGATCTCGCGGATCTCAGCTTGTTCGCCGCCCGCTTTTGCCACATCGACTAGAAAGAGTTAAAAATTACTTGCAAAATCCCACATCACCCAAGAGGTTCTGCAGGGGTGCGTTACTTTTTAAGTGGGTGATCGCCAGTAGCCCTACTTTTTCACAGTACACTAAAGAAAAACTGCAAACAATGAAAAAGATATCCCTATAGCAGAGAGATACAACTGCAGAGCTTTCTTTTTTCCTTTACTACTCTTAAAACTACACACTTAACACTACATGACATGCTTCACTACAATTCTTAACTACACTATGCAAATTTTCAGCTGTGGAAGCCAAACCCTATTAATTTTAAATTCGTGTGAAATGGTTTTAAAGATACATTACAAATTTGCACAAAGGATCAATATCTCGACAGTTCAAAATTTGCATGGGATATCCTATATTTCCAACGATGATGCACTACCCGGTATACTAGCTACTTGACTGCATTACTATTTTGTGAATTTATTCCAACATGGCAGACACCAAACTTGTGCCTTACTCCTTCTTTACAGGCATGGAATTTTTAACGTTTTGTAGCAATTCTTTGTTGCTTTTCCCGAATCCTTCAAATGCTGAACCATACTTACATAGGTTCGAGCATTAGGGATTTATCTATTCGGATACTCTTCGGAATAGTCTCCGAGCTTCTACAGCGCTTTTCCCTGCCAGAAAGTACCTATGCTCTTAGCATATCCACCTTCTTAGGATTTGTATACTCCATCGCGATTTGCCTATATCGATACCGATTACCGACACAGAAATATGCACTAACGAACATTTCACTACACTTTAAACACAATCTTCGATTACTTTCTCGAATTTTAAAGCTCGATAATGGCTAAATTAGATCGATTTCTAATAGTGTACATGCTATGTGTACATGCGATTAATAATGACGTTAATATAATACAGGAATCTGTAATTTTCTCCCCACCGCCCATTTCATTGGAAAAACGGCGGCAAGTTTTCTGCTTTTGAAATTACGATCGATGGCATTTTATTGTGTAAAAGTGGATGGTAAATGGCATCGATCGTAATTTCTCAGGCAATTTAACGTCTTGGGTATACTTATTTTTTTTTATCAAAAGCTTTATAGGAAAAAAAAAAAAAAAAAAAAAAAAAAAAAAAAAAAAATAAACTATTCAAAACATGTTCTGATATTACTAAAAATTTAAGTAAAAATATAGCAAATTTTATGAATTTGACGACAACATAATTAACAATAGGCAAATGGAAAAATTACCTAACTACATATTAGAGACATAATTCCATGCCACCTAGAGAAATACCGTATGGTCGAAAAAAAAAAAAAACGGCGTCCAGAATGGCTTGAAATAACGGTCGGTGACATTTCTCCATAAAATTTTACACATAAATTGACAGCGGTCTTTATATCATAGCCATCGCTTTGGCCTCGTTTTCCCGACCATATTGTATTTCCATTAATCGCATGGTGGCAATACTAATTTATATTTAAAGAGATATAAATGTGTATAAATATGTATTTTATTAGCAATCATATTTAAGCTATTATGATTCATATCATATTCTAATTATTTAAAACTTGAAACATAATATTTACTCCTAATATATTCAGCCAACTAAATTTTCTAATATTAATAACTCTCTGATAATAAAAACAAAGTGTGTTTTGAAAAGTAAAGCATAATTACTGTGTATTGACTTTATTGTGAAAAGCAACCTATTTAAAACACATTTATGTAACTTACAGAATAGTTTAAAAGAACTTGTACTGAGTCTATTTTTCTTTGTATATTTAGAAACCTGAAGTCCCTCCTTCCAATTACATAAAACATTTATAATTCAAATATACTCCTGGAATGGAGGCTCTAATTTTTATACGAAGCCAGGAAATTTAATTTCCCCACTACAAACTATACGTATGATCCGAGGAAAAATAGCGTCAACGATGTTTATATGAAATGAAGATTACACCTCCTGACTTTTATATGTAAATTTATATAGAATGTCATTGATCGTCATTTACAAGCCAATAACTGGACGCCGTTTTTTTTCGATCATATGTGTTTTGAACAGCATTTATTCTTCATTTTTAATTACTACAGAGTGGTCTTGATATTTTTTCTTTTGAATACATATATTCTTGTTACTCTCTTTCATCTTTGTCTCTAATATACAGATGCATTTCAGATTTGTTGTTCAAATTATATTTATGTAATCATTTCATAAATCCTAAAATAAAAATGGTTATAACGTGCTTTCCAGATATCCATATCCACAATATTCTGTGTGTAGTATGTTTCAATTTTAATAACCCATTCACTAAATGAGATTGTTAGACAACATACAGGTAGCTGTTTAAATAATTTTCAATCTTTGTATGTAATAATAGATTTCACATATTATATGCATTACACAATATGTATTACCTGCAATAATAAAAGATATTTTCTTTAAAGTGTATAATTCTATCTAACACACTTCTAATAAAATATACTCGAAGCTCTTTGAAGACATTTTATTTACAGCTTCTAATAGTGGAACCATGTCGATAACCCTAAGGAGATTTTGTTAGCACTTTTTAGTTGGTTTACCACCATTTTTCTCCAATATATTCTGCATATTATATGACTCGATACATTCACCTAGAATGGAAATCAATAATATCATTTATGAATAGAAAACTACATGTATAACTTTTTAGTTAATATTTGCAATTTCAGATCAGAACTTGTCTGAAGAGAACTTCTTGGTTTGTTTAAAATATCTTTTTGTGCTTTTAATTTACATCTGAGTTAATCTAATCAGATCAAATTTTTCTTCATAGTATAGAAAACATGAAACTATTTGACTGAGTGTCAGGCTATCAATAAGCTGACACTAAAATTTAGTACTAAAATGGGATGAATTATTTTTTTTTTTCCTTATGAAACAAAACTTTATACTTAAAGACCACAGGGAGTACATAATAACAGTGTTACTGAGATTTTTGATTTAATGTATTACTTGGTATTTGTAGATCTATTACTGTATTGTGATTACAATTGCCTTCTTCTCCATTGATGCATCCTAATTTAAGATTACTGATTTTCCAATACGTAAGTAAAGTGAAATTATTTTCCTACCATTACATAATTAATTTCTTCCTACCATTAGTTAGATACCACAGAAGGTTAATAAATTAAAATATAGATTTATTAAGACATTTTAAACTGTTTACCTCATTTCTCATATATTTTTGACACCAAACATTATAAATAAAATCAAAATATTCACATTATACCAACTGAATTATATGATATTTCATTTTTGAATAATAAAAGTACTTTTTACAGGTTTATTTGGCATTGTTTGCATTTGTTTTTGTTGTTTTTCTGTTTGTTTTTTTTTTCTCTAAGATAAAATTATTAACCTTAAACATAACCTTAAACTACACACCATACTAGGGATGTACAATTCAGATCAGTTATTATCAAATCTGACGTGATTTTTTTATCAAACGATTTTTTGAATTTATAATCGATCTTTAAATCGTAGACCGATTTTATTTATATACAGTTTACAGGTTTATTTATTTGTTGAATTTAGAATAAGAAAAAACACTTTAGTTTTTGCTGGAATATTTGTTTTCAGTGCATCCCTAGTAAAGGCCATCTAGCAATGAACTGAAAAATTAAATTAAGTGTAAGTGCTCGCTGCCACATGCGCCGATGTTTGTTTATCACATTGATATCAGGTGTCAGATTGTTGTCAGGGCTTCCCATATTTTTATATTTTAGATAGCGTAGAATACTCTTTGATTTTACCTTAATTCTTTCTTAGGTATACCTTTTCTTGTACTTTTATTTTATTTTTAGGATATCCCTACTCCATACATTAAACATTTAGAAAGTTGATTTATCTATCTTTATACAACCACCAAAACGTTGACCAATAATAGTAATACATCAGTCCAGTAGAGGGACCTTTAAGGTAAAAATTTCTAAATAAAAATTTGTAATTTGCTTAATCAGTGTTGCCAATCTGTGTGGAATTCCACAAAATGTGTGGAATTTCCTCGAATGTGTGTAATTGGTGGGGAATACTCAAATGTATGACGTTTTGAACAGAACAAATACTCAAAAAGAAGAAAATTGTAAAGCGAAGCAAATAGAGTTTTAAAATCAGTGATAAAAACAAAATATCGATAAATATCGCCCGGCTCTAGTTTAAAAACGCGAAACGGGCCGCGTATGAATAGCATGTACTGCCATCTACCGTGCGTGCTATAACTATGTATAACGAAATCGCCTCGTCTCTTTTTAATAACACTACTTAATAAAACTATTAAGAAAGAAATTCTTATATTAAAAAAAAAACTAAAAAGAATTTTAAATTTTAAAACGTTAGACAAAGAGACATTATGAATTGTTTTGGACGTATGGGATCCACAGGTTAGAGCACTCTTGGTCTGTGGAGCACTCCTGCTGTGCACTCCTGTGGAGCACTCCATAGGTGTTAGGTTCTAGGTTGTACGTGTTTAGCACAGGTGTTTAGCTAAAAATTGTGTGGTAAGTGTTTTTTAGGTCCCTTTGTTATAGGTAATTCCTAGTTTAAACTACATTATTCCAATCGAAAAGTAAGTGAATCTAGTTTTGTTTTATTTTTCTATTGCTATAAGGTGACGGCGCGGCGTAGAAAAAAGGGAACGGGTGTAGGCATATACTTTACTTAGCCTTTCTGCATTTTAAACATGGATAACTGGTTAATTAAGAAGCCAAAATTAACAATTAATAGTCTTGAATTAGATGCAGAGAATCAGAATGTAATGGATGTGGAGGTTAGTTTTACCTGGCATTATGGGTTAGCAATATTAGCATTGCATAATAAAGTGGTATTGGTCAATTATAATACAATATGATCAAAGAAAAATACAGCAGCGTCAACATTGGCTATGAAATGAAGATCGATCTCATTTCTATAAAATTTTCACCGGGAAATAATGTCGATCTTCATTACGCAGCCAACTGGACCCCGCCAATTTTTTCGATCATACAATATAATTCAATCTTTTGGATAATGGAAACACTGCAAGTAGGCCTGAATTAGACGATCAAAATCTAATAGATGTAGAGGTTAGTTTAATATGGTTATTAGGTGCTTGATGACATGGGTATTTTTATATTTTATAGTTTTGGTGTACCTACTTTTAAAAATTATAAACATTTAATTTGCATTAAAAAAAAAAAAAAAAAAAAAAAAAAAAACAAAATCAAAATAAAAACAAAATTAACATTTTAGATCAGTGACAATGAGAAGATTGCTTCATGTAGCTCAGTAGAATCGACGTTAAAAACAACTCAATTAGAGGTGTCAAAAAATCTCATTTAATATAACAAACTTGGCTTTTACTAAACTTGTGTTTTAGGGCGAATCCCAGAATAAAAACCTTCAAAAGAAATTAAAACTGGCAGAAGCAAAAAGATAATACAAATTTATTAATTCCTTGGTTTGCAGGAGCCAAAGTTCAAAGACTGGCTTATTAAACTAGAAACCACAACCAATAGTAAAACAGGTATGCATGTTGCAAGGCTGTGTAACATGTCTTTAGTTGCCCATAAAAAAGACTTATATAGACATGAGTCAACTGAAAGGCATCAAAACAATATTAGACAAATTGCGGGTAATTCCAAAATAACAGATATATTGACAAAGCGGGGAGGAGAGGCCACTAAACGAGCTGAAATAAAATTATGTGGTCTTCTTGCCTCTAACAACCTGCCATTTCTACTTATGGATACTCTTGCGCCATTATGCTCTAATATTTTTCCAGACTCGCAAATCGCTAAAGACCTCAACTTAAAAAGGACCAAAGCAGCGGCGTGTGTGAGGGAAGCATTAGGCAAACAATTTAAGAAACAACTTAGTGCTGAACTTCAGAAACCCGGCTGTTTTTTTTCCATAATTATGGATGAAACTACGGACAAGAGTACTTCTAAACAATGTGCCTTTACCATTATATTTTACAGAGTCAAGGACTTGAAACTAGATTTTTTTTGATATGGTTGAGGTTCCAAATGGAGATGCAGAAACTCTCTTCAATACATTAAAAGATGTAATCGCTAAAAAAGATATACCGTTTTCAAACTTGGTAGGATATTCCTCCGATACTACTAATGTAATGTTTGGAGAAAATAATTCCAGTTTGTATCGCGATTAAAAATTGAATTTCCAAATATTTGTTGCATAAAGTGCTCTTGTCATTTAATTCACTTGGCATCATCAAAAGCCTGTCTTAACTTACCGAGGTCTATAGAGGATCTTCTGCGTAACGTGGGGGCTCATTTTAGTAGGAGCGCATGCAGGCAAGAAAAATTTCAGGAGTTCAAAATTTTTTTAACGTTCAATTCCACAAAATAAAACTCCTTTCTAATACAAGATGGCTTTCAATGCAAGGCTGCGTCGATAGATTCTTAGAACAATTTGATGCTCTAGAAGCCTATCTTACTGATTTAGTATTTACGGATCACTCAAGGACAACTGAGGATATGCTTTCTATCATCAAAAACAAGTTTACCCGTATCTATTTAGAGTTTATGTCCTACGTGCTTGGTATTCTAAATAATTTTAATATTTTATTTATTCAGACCGAAAGCCCCTTGTTACATAGGCTGAAACCCGAAACAGAGTCCCTTTTAAAAACTTTATGTTCCAAATTATATTGGTATTATAAAAAAAAAAAACACAAAAATATTTTTCAAATTAATCATGAAAATCCACATTCTTTTGTGGAGCATGAAAACATGTATTTAGGCATACAAGCCACAGAATCTTTAAGTAATGTTAAGAGATCATGTTTCAGGGACCTAATTTGCGAGAGTGCAAGCTGCCTCAATTTTTATATTAAACTGGTTAATTAGGAATTAAAAGGTTTCCTTTTGATGATAGTGTTTTTTCTTTATTAGAAATACTAGATCCGTTAAGAGCACAATCATTTGAAACTAAGAGCTTATATAAAGGTCTTGGAAGGTTTCCCATTAAGAGGAATGCTATAGGACCCCAGGGCTCGTTAGCGGTGGAAGGCCCATCACATTATTGAATTTTACAGAACATGGTTTTACAATTACCCATTACGGTGGAAAAATATTGGGTCAAAGTGTTTGATTTAAAAAATACGATCAACGAAATTTTATATCCAAATTTGAAAGTGGTTATATCTTTTTACTATTCTTCCATTTTCTAATGCGTCGGTAGAAAGAATATTTAGTTCTTTAAATGACATAAAAACCGATACCAGGGTAAATTTAGATAATTCCACTATGGAAGCCCTACTACATACTAAACAGGGTATCAAATTAAATGGTGGAATTCTTAAATTTGAACCCGATAAAGAAATGTTATCCACTAACATTTGGAAAAAATAAAATTATAATGTTACCATTTTTATAACTTTTTAGGATTAGTTATATATATTTTTATGTTTGTTTTCTAAATAAATCTTAAAATTTTATTGCAATTTTAATACGTTGGTCATATGGTCAATACCTACTCAAGACTGTCAACTGTCATTAGTGTCAATGTTTCAAAATCGACCTAAAAATACATGTGTGGAATTGTGTGGAATCACCCTAGGTTTGTTGGGGATAATCGGTTCAAGCAGTTGGCAACTGTTTATGGTCCTTCAGTGTTTCCGAAATCGTTGTCGGGGTTGCGTCGGGTTTGAAGAAATGTCGAAGAAAACCCTGGACTGTCTACCATCAGCCTTCGGATATGAGTAGTTATTAAAGCAAAGTTTTTTAACATTTTTATTGTATTTATGAGTTTAGTGTTTTGATTATTATCATGTGAAAATTTTTAAATAATATTTTAAAGTGATAGGCATGTGTTAGGTTTGTGATGTTCAGTTTAATAGATATTTGGTGTGTATGTGTTTACGTATATGTGTGCTGGATAAAAAAACATTTTTCATTAAAGGGTAAGCTCTAACTAAACATTAAAGGTTATAATTGTTTATGGAAACGATTGAAAATATTTCCTAATATGGCGAAAAAAGAAGCTATAATTATTTAAGATTTATTTTTTCAGTTTACTCCACTGTAAAAAGTATTTAAATGTGCGCGTTTCTCTAGAATTAGCAATCTACACTAATATGAATAAAATGGTTTCGTATTTTTCTGTAGCAGCAAATAATTGAATTTATGAATAAACATGCAGAATGTGGGTATGGTAGGAGGTGGTAACGTTGCATTCTCTCCGACACTCTCTATGCCCGGTAAACGAATTTCCGGAGGGTGAACAGTGGCACTCAAAGGTTTCAACATTTTCCCGGAAATGTCAAGAAAAATATAAAATTTTCAACATTTTTTTCGCAAAAATTCTCATGGAAGTGTTTCTGGGGTTGAACTATACTACCAGTTAAAATATCTGCACTCATTTCTGGGACACCCTGTATAATGGTACATTTTGCTGAAATGCTTCCCGGCCCGTTCAACAATCAATCCTGTGAGAAAGAGATAGGCGAGGTCGGCGCTGTTAGCGTTGAAGAGACGAAGATAAAAGATACTGGGATTGAATTGTGGTCGGGCCGGGGCATATAATCAAACGATCCTTTACATTGATTACTAAATTTACAGGTGGAGTTATGTAGTAAAATAATAATTATTATTGTCATTTATTTTACGAATTTTAGCTTATAGGTGTATAGTTTTTTTATGTTGTAGTGTTGTGGTTACTTGTTATAATTATAATATAATATAATTAACTCATAGAAAACGCCAAAGACGCTACAGAAAACAAATTAGATTTGTTTCCATTTTACGTTTTGAGACTTACATGAACTAAACGCTTTTGGTGGGGCCACCCCTATACAGGGGTGTCTCAGAGGAAATAGGGTCTGATATTTTAACTGGTGAGTATGGTTCAACCTCAGAAACACGCCTTTTTTTTTTTTTGAGCAAAAATGTTGAAAATTTAAAATTTTTCTTGACTTTTTCCAGGAGATTTGAAAAACTTTTTAGTGCCACTTGTTTATTCCTTTGAGATTTCTTTACAGTGTATTATCTAAACCTTGCAGTTTTGCAACCTCCTATGTTATCGACATTCTACATAGTTCGGTGGAACATAGTTCTACATTTATAAATTCGTAGACAAATTTCTACTCAAAAGGTGGGAATGGTAAATTTAATCTTTTATCAGTGCTCATTTATTAATAATTATGAAAAACACATTAAATGTTTTTAGTGCCTCTAGGCAGAAACTTAACAAAACCACCGAAAATTAACTAAAGGGCTGAAACATTACGTTTATGACGTTTACGAAAATCTTTGTTATGCTGCAAAATGACTATATTTTGGAATAAATCTAGTCAAATTAAAAAATTACAAAAAAAAAAAAAAAAAGTTCCTAAAATGTTTATCGTAATTTAGGATTCAATTCCAAAGAGATTTAGAAAACAGCCCAACGAATAATCGATGCATTTTTGTTTTGGTTTGACTTTCTTTCATGTTTCTGTTTTATTTGACCACTGTTTTACAAAACACCTTGAAAGCCTGTACTTTGATACCTTTCTGGGCGGGTATCTTGATTTATCTATTACCGCCACTTTCCGAACTATTTCCAATCTAAGAAAATACATATTTCACTCCAACAATTTTAAATAGGTATTTTGTTTGCTTTATTTTTCGATGTATTTCGACCATTCCATCGACAGCCTAACCGTCAGCCAAGAATCGCCGCGTTTGAACTGGTCCTTTGAGTTTGAGTCGCCGGTCGCCGCGCCGTCGTGGCAGGCTTACGTCAGACGACGATGTTAAACAACGTTGCAGTTATTTATTTTAATAAAAAAAAAAAAAATTTCAAGATATTCCAAACAATCAAATTCATATTAAATTTTAAAAATAAAAGACAGAAAACATGAAGAGCAAACAAAACACAAGATTATGATGATATTCATTAGACTCGAACTTCGATGTATTGAATTCTGAATTACAGGCATTTTAGAAAATTTTTTGTGACCTTATCAATAACCAATTCATTTTGTGTTTTGTTTGTTTCCTTTCATGTTTTCTGTTTTGTTTTGAGAACTAATAAGAACGTTTGAGTGGTTTGAAATTGTTGAAACTTCGGCAACCTCGCATGACGCGAGCTCGACACGGCGGCGCGACGAAGGAGCAGTTACCAGTGATGTGCGGGTCTCTTGGCCGACGCGAAGGTTGGGCTGTTGATGGAATTGTCGAAATACATAGAAAATAGCGAAAAAACAAAATACGTATTTAAAATTGTTGTGTGAAACATGTATTTTCTCAGATTGAAAGTAGTTCGTAAAATGGCGGTAAGAATAATCGACCCTCAACATTATTCAATTTCAGAAAATTATTACGAAAGTGTGTGTGCTTTCAAGGTGTTTTGTAAGTCAGTGGTTCAAATTGTGAAGAGGCCTATATGAAAATAATGTGTTAAAAATGGGACTGTTATTTTAGGTAATTCCACTTCCATGTAGCATGTAGAAGTAAAGCAGCACAGTGAAATGTATTTTAGTTAAGTGTATATCGAAAAATGGAACTGTCACAGTTACATCGATCTGTCATAAATATCTTTTTAATGTTGGGTAAGTTTTTAATTTAACTTTTTTAATTTAACATTATTAAACATTTAACTTTTAATTTATTTTATGTAATAATATCAGAAAATCTCTTAAAATGTAATGTCTCTGCAAACTCCTCAGATTATTTGTGATTTTATGACTTACTTTTAGCATATACTTTCTTGTCCCTATGACAACACAGTGCGTCGAATAAACTTTGAAATCCGGGCTTGATCCTGGTAATTGGATGTAGTTGACGATATCCGCCGGTGGTTCTCAAAATGTTGCAATTATTTTTAAAATTTTTAAAGTTAAATAACTCAGTTTATTTTCAATTTATTTTAAAATGGTGCAAAGGGAAAATATGTTTTTTTTTTTTATTAAACATTTTAATATCTGCACTCATTTCTGGGACACCCTCTATAATCCTGTTATTTTGTTTTAGATGCAAAAGACGCTTCACGCTAAAAACGCAAAAAACGCTTTCTGTGTGGCCGTGGGCTTAGACTACCAAATGATTTTTTCGATCCAGGACTCCTTGATTGAAATTTAGTTGTTTTAACAGAGCGGCATCGGTACTCTAGATTGAAATTTAAAATACCATTTTTAAGAGAAAATGTTAAAAGTTAACCTATGATATGTCATTCTATTTAGAATGTCATTTTATATATCATATAAAGGTAAAAATATTAAAATTATTTTTATAGGTATTTAAAAATTAAGAGTTGTATTCATTTTCGGTGGGGAACAGAGTGACCGAAAGGAATACATGCTTAATGAATGCGTATAGGCAGTTGATCCTAATTTATGTCATATTCTATCATACCAAATCGTTTTATCTGATAAAATGGAGTTATAGGGGTGAGTACCTATTGAAATACGCACGGTATAATGTGTATAGTAGTGGGTATATTTTGTTCTGTTATTTGTAGGAGATTTGAGAAAGAATTATAATTCTAAAATTCAAAAATATACTTTTTTTTTTTTTTTTTTTTTTTTTAAAAAATATTATTCAATCTAAACATAAATTATAACTGAAAGAATCTTTACAAATGTATTTTGTAGCTCAGTGTTGATATCATTATATTTCATAAAATTTGCAGAATGAATAGTAATCATAAATTTAAAGAAATTTGTGACAAAACTCATTACCCTCATTAGTTTAGAAATATCGTTCTTTTGCTGCCTTTTTAAAGATTTTCGAATTGGCCTCGTTACTGAATATTTATCTGAATATAAAATGCGAAATGTAAATTAATGTTTACTCAGAGATATTAATAAAATTAAATTAATTCAGAAAACCCAGTCTATTTCTTTAAATTCATCAGATTTTTCCGATTTTTATGTTTTATTTTTATAATTGCAAAATTGTTTGTTCGTTTATTACTATATTTTATCGACTGGTTTTCGTTTGCCATATTGTGAAAATTTCTATACCTGGATTGCTAAAGATGCTATTGTAAAGAGAGAGAGAGGTAGCATTTTTTTGTCCCTTAGACAAATTTGTTTTTATTAATTAAAAATGCCACTGACAAATTGGACTCCGTTGGATCTTCTAGTGGGTGGCTAACAAAAGTACTATTTTTATTTTGAAGTTTTTTTGTAGAGGCAAAAATCCTAGAAGTTTTTTCAGTATACTATTGCTTGTTATAAATATGGCTAGTTTAAATTTACGTTCAATCTGTTTAAAATTACGTACATCAGTATACAACTTGAGGATCCGTCTACATCTTCTGCAATATGTCAATTTGTTTTTCATCTTTACGCTTATGCTTTTTTATGCTAAATCATACATTTACTGGCTTTACAGGGTGGCCACAACTACTTTGCGAGGGAGTCCAATATCGTCGTTGATGACAAAGAAATATGGAAAATTATTTATACAGATGTTACAGTTGGTTGGGTTAGGTTGTAGCTTTATTATATCCTAAAAATATTTTGTTATATTCAATTATTGCCCCAAAAGTTATAATCTCATTTTATTTTTTTAAATTACATCCCTATTTTTCTGTATACATCTGGATTCAGCATAAAATTCATATAAATTCAATCCTTAGATTTAGGAAGAACAGATATCACATTTTGCATTTTAATCCAATCAAACAATCGGAGGTTAATTTTACTACTACCAAATAGCTAGAGATAGAAGGCGACATTACCACATCTCAAATTTACGCCTATCTACTTAGTTTGATTTGCAGAAAATGTGACTTTAAAACCTTCACCGGATATCAATAAATCCCAATTTCTTAATTAAATTAATAGTTTATTTTTAAAGAAGCATAGAAGTAATAATATATTTTATTAGCAGAGAGGATATGCGTTACTATTAAGGGACATGTTTACTGTTTAATGTGCTGAAACGTCTAGAACTATTAGCAACGTCGCTGCTAGTCTTCATGAATGAAATGAGCCGTCCGTCCCACCACCCCTCGCGACGGCCTTTGGTCCGTTATATCGTACTACGTTTAGCTTACCGTTATTATTTAGAAGTCAGAATCAGTCAATTGAACTTTTCAGTTGTTTTCAGTAGTTTTTGCTTTGGTTTAACGTACTTTTGAATCTGCAAATTTTCAATATGGTACGACAGTGTCAGGTGTTTGGAAAAATAAGCTCAAATTAAATTTGTCTTTTCACGGGTAGGTATTGTTTCCGCCGCGCCGTAGTCGCCGTACATAGGCGTCCACAAGGGAGCCTCTCACAATTAAAATAATTTCTAATTATATTTGTTGAATTTTGAGCTATTAAGACAAGAACGTAGTAGCCGGTAATTGAATTATAATTCGTATCAATTACTACTTAACTGTTGTAGATCATAACAAATTTGAATATAAACTGTTGCATTTGAAACTTTATTATAAGCAAGAAAGTGACATTTTTTTCTTAAAATTGCGTCATGTGCAGTCATTATACACGATATTCTAAAGGAATTTTGCTCAACAAATAAACAAGGGTGTTTACCCGCCCTTTTTACATTTATTGCATTATTATATCTGCCCCTTCGGCCTCGTTTAAAATTTTTTTTTTTTTTTTTTTTTTTTTTTTTTTTTTTTTTTTTTTTTTTTTTTTTTTTTTTTTTTTTTAATGGGACGAACTGTAAAGAATTCTTAGGCTACTAGTTTTTATACATACCTATATACAGGTGACCAGGCCTCCAAAAAAGCTTTTACCTATTACGTTTTTTGGTTTGTAATTTTTATTTCAATTTTTTACATAGGATGGAGCCATTGTGACGCACATTTTTCAAAATGTTTTTGTCAACAAACAGGGTGAATCTCAGGGTGATTCAAAAACATAAAAACAAAAAAAAAAAAAAAAAAAAAAAGAAATCAAATTTTAGTTAGTAATCCCAGATTTTAACTAAGGGTGCTGCGTTTTCAAACTTACCTTTAAAAGTAATGGATTTGTACATAAACGTAATATTCATTATTATGCAATAGAAATCCCATACTGTAGCACACAGATTTGATGCTTTTGATGATAAATGCCTTCTATCGAGACACTAAAAGGTAATTGCCTCGTACCAGAGCCATCATGGCCTGAAGATGACCGAAAGTCAAATCTTATCTTATATTTTCAAGAAAGAACTGTGATTTTATATTCATCTGGGTTTTGGTATAGGGAGTTATTAATAATACAAGTTTAAACAACTATTACACAGTTCTTCACAGGAAGCTATCGATTGCAAACTAACTAAATAGTTACTAATTACTAATTTTAAAAGTTCTTTTTAAGATCAAAAAAGGTGAAACTAAAACCTAAATTATCATTTGAGATTAAACAGGAAGTTCTAAATAATGTTGCCTATTCTAAACAAGAGAAAAAATTATTTATAGAAGTTTATAACATCTCTAATTAATTTTGGACGAAAATAATATTTCTGTTTTGCTGTAAAATGTAATTTTCTCAGGAAAATACGTAAATAAAAATAACCTTTTAAGTCAAAAGTCAAAGGAACAGAGTTATTCCAAAACAGGACTGTCCTTTTCAAAAAGGACGGAGGTGTAACCCTAGATTATTTCTGGAATGGAATTTAATGGCAAATCTACAAGTTTAGTTTGAAAATATGTTCCGGCCACCAATGTTTACAAAAATGTCTAAATGTGCTTTACCATTGCCTCCATATTCTGAAAAAATTGAAAGAGAGTCACCAACCACAAACCTAATATAGAACTGTTTAGGAGAGAATACAGGTCACGCCCTATAAATGTTCAAAGTGGCACAGAAGTTTATAGAATTAACTGAAGGTTTAAATTGAAAATCGACGTTGGAGCGATTTTCGAAAACTACTAATGTTTCAACATAGGTATATCTGGGATATTAATTATATTATTATTATATTAAGACCTTATAACAAAACTCATCTGACATAAAAGTGTTAATGTAGTATATTAATATGGATTAAACATTTTACTAATTATTTTACTTTACTTTACTAATTAAATTCGTTTCCAAAAAACGTTGCCACTTATTATTGAGACAATCCAAATGCGCCTAGTTGCCGGGGTCGGAGATTTTAGACTTCTCTGTCTCTTCTGTCCTTGTTTGACACATTGGAATGTTTGATACACTACCAACGAGTATTTATGAATGAGATGTTCGGTCTATATTTATAATGTCTTTGAGTCTAATATATTCATTTGAAGCACTATGCGGTGTTGCCATTCTATTTCTTATCTACTAAAATTTTGGTTCAAAGCTCTCTATCTGAAAAGTGGGTAAAAACTGGAGTGAATATAATTTTATTAATATTTACTTATATTTTCCTAAACATCAAAGATAACAGAATAATTCCATGATGGAAAACTCACATTATCTTATACTGGATGTATGGGTAGCCAACATTTGCAATATTTATGATGTAATTTTGCTCTCAATTTTTTAAATGCAATCACACACCCCTGTATATTATTTTTTTCTTTTTAGAAAAAAAAAAAAAATTACTTATAATTATTAAAGATATGCATCAGTTAATAAAACTTGGGATGAATGTAAACAAATATTTCTCTACTGACAACATACAGGAAGGAAAAAAAGTAAGAGAGCTCTGGTACTGGAAGTGATAAGTTTAATTGTTATTGAATCTTGTTAGTAAGTTAAATACACAGGGTCAGCCAATAGTAAGTTCATTATTTCATTTTGTTCTGAAAATTATTAAAAATAGATAAATTATAGGGAAGGTTAAGATACAAATTTTAAAATTGTTATAGAATTATACAAATTTTGCCCTAGTTTTGAGTACCCTAGCTAGTACCCTATTTTTATTTTATTTTTAGATTCCTGTAAACACTAGCGTAAAATTTTATAATTTTTTATCTAATGTTAGATACTTAAAAGTAATAGTTTTTGTAATATTTCAATTTGTCTAAACAAATATTAGATTTCAGTGTCGTTAAAAATTATCAGTCACGCTACTGTTTCTGAAGTTGGAGTATTAAAATTTTTTGTTAGGATAGTTTTATAGGGACGAAGAAAAATATATATGTAAAGATATTTGAGTTAGATGCTACAGGGTGTTGAACATTATGAATTTCGACTATTTAAAATTAAATAATTTCAAATGTTTTAAATAATACACCGTATGTATCAACCAAATAATTTTTTCTGATAGACTTTACAAATTTTACATCACTAATAATTTTTACTGTACCGAAATCTAACATTTCTTAAAAAAACTGAATTATTAGAAAATCTATTAATTTTAGATATACAGGGTTGTTCACCACATACGACTCGGAGCATTGTAGCTAAACGATTAGATTTTTACAAATTGTAAGTTTTGGGTTTGTTGAAGCACTATTAGAGCTACAATTTAAAATATTTTTACCAGATGCAGAGTGTCCCAAGTATAAATAAAGGTATCAAGGTTTTAAATGTATATTGTACATTTTGGTTTCTACGATTAAAATAAAGTGCAAATTTAGTATGGGTTTGGTACACTTAAACCTACCGTTTTTGAAATATTTTTCAATTTGTATTATGAAATTTTAAGGCTTCATTTCTCCAAGGGTATCAAAGTTTTTATTACTAAATATTTTTTTTTTTTTTTTTTTTTTTTTTTTTTTTTTTTTTTTTAATAAAAATAATATTGCCTCATACAGAGTGTCTAAAATTTATTTTAAATAATTTCCAGCTTTAAACGGCAATGGCAGTTAATTTAATGGAACGTCCTGTATATTTTAGGAGAATCAGATGCACAATTTAATTGTCTATCAAATTGTATTATACCATTTCTAACCTATCCCTTCAAGTTTTTCGTAGAAATGCATTTTCTTATAATTTAGACCTCATTTATCAATATACCCATGGAATATTGACATTTTAGGTGTTTTTAAAGCAACATATGTACAAAGGCAGTACAGGCACAAGTAATATTATCGTTTTAGCAAAACGATAATGTTACAACCATTGTGTCACAAAGAGAAACTATTTAAAATCTTTATAGAAGAGTATACCATTAATTAAATATATCACCATTATTTCCGCTCATATACTGATTAATTACATACTTAATTGTGTTTTAGATTTAATGAAATTATTCTGAATAAATGTGAATTTGAATCAAGTGAAGTTATAATAATAATAAGTTGAAAATGAACGTCTCTATTTGTTATAATAGAAGCATTTGTGAAAAAATGAAATATCATTTTTAAAGTTGTACTTTTACCATAGTGTCTAATACACATACAAAATTCAGTTTTTAGTGAAATGTTGGAGCAATTATTATTAGTCAACATAGACAGTCCCAATTAGTAGTTTGAATACTGGAATCATATTAATTGGTCCTCTTTTAGCAAATATTTAAACAGTTTTTTTTTTTAATGAAATAAGCAAATTATATCGACAATATTAGTAGGTATCTGTACTCTTTAAAAATTTGATGCATCTTTAAAATGGCTAAAATGTCATTATTTACATGGGTATGTTGATAAATGATAAATACAACAAAATCATTTCTATGGAAAAGAGAAGAAGATAGATAAAATAATTAATAATACAATTTGATGAACAATAGAATTATGCATCTGATTCTCATGAAATATACAGGGTGTTTATTAAATTAAGTTGTGCCAGTCACTTTAGTAGTGTTAAAATAAAATTACAGACACTCTAATGCTAGTAATTATAATTTTATTATTACTAAAGACAAGTCAGTAAATATAAATGCAGGTTACAATATTTGATTTTCTTAAAGCTTAAGTACGCTTGAAGTAGGCATTAAAATATTACTGTGTTATTTTGACAAAACAAAATATTTCAAAGAAACAGTCAGGTTTAAGTGTGATAAACCATAATCAAATTACTATTTTAATCGTAGAAACAAAAATGTAATAATACAGGGTGTTCCATTTAAAATGGTGTTCCCATTAAAACAATAACTTTGATATTTTTTTATTTTTATTTGGGACCTCTGCTCTTCTTTTAAATTATGTAACAGACAAACTTTTAATTTAATCTAATCGTTTAGCAATACTCAAATGTCATTATGTGGTGTTTTAACTCCTAATATAATATCATATGCAAAAAGTTACCGAATTGTGTAGGATCCAAAATGGAAATAAAAATAGGATATTCCTATTAAAGAAATATATGTTATATCCATAACTTACGGATTACCCTGTATACTCTGGTAATTTTTAAAATGTGCTTCATAACCTTCCCCAAAACTTTTCTATTTAACATTGTGTTCTAAAACGTTAAACACGTATTTTTGTAAAGAGACCTCGTGTCTCAGGAGCAAATGAAAGGGTGGGATAAAACAATAAAAATGGAAAAACCGATGATAGATAAAATATGGCAGACCAAATACTAAGTTAAAGATACAAAATTTATTACTGTATGCGTTATTGTTTGGCCATCGTTTGTTATATTCAATTTACAATTTAATGTGTGTTTGGGTTCCTTTCACTATGATCCAACTCTCTTGTCTCGTAGCAAGCTCGCTTCAAAAAATGGATAGAAGTCTCGCTTTTGTCTCGCTCTTGCCTTGCTCTCGACTCGCTCTCGTCTCGTAAGGTCTGGGCGCACCTTTTCAACAGCAAAATAAAACACTAATCCACCACAATACACCATGCAAAAGTAAAAGTGTTTTAGTGTATTGGGTTTTATTTGTTGATACCAGGTGCGTCTCAAAAATTAGCTCACCCACAACATTTTTATTTTTTCAGATAAAAAACAGATTTGGTATGTTGGTATATGACATAGAATTGGGATTGATTGACGTATTCCAATTGTTTTCGGTGTCCTTAATGTTTCACGGAAATGACTACAACACAGTTTTAAATGGCACCTTCGTTTTTTTTTTTTTTTTTTTTTTTTTTGTTTAATCATTATTTTTTATTTATATGAGTGTTAGTTATTTTCTATCAGATAGAGTAAAAAACTTACCGTGGAACTTGTTTAAAATCAAAGCATAGTCATTTTGAAACAGGAAGTGACCCAAAACCATTAAATACATCAATCAAAACAATTATGTCATACTCTAACTGTCTAAGCTCTATATTTTATCTGCAAAAATACAAAGGATATAGGGGTGAGCCACTTTAGTTACCAATATCGTGTAATATAAAATTTTAAAAAGTTTTTTTTTTTTTTTTTTTTTTTTTTTTTTTTCTTTTTTTTTTCTTCCCCTAGGAGATGCATGACCTTGTTGTTGGTGGGGGAAGCTCCTAGTCAGATGCTAGGTGGAATCCTCCCTAGCGCTTGTGGCTTGGTCAAGCTGCGTATAAATATGCCGAGGTAAGTACGAGACAAACCCGAAGCGAGTATGAAACGAGGCTGTAGCAAATTCTTTCCAAAAGTCGTACTAATATGCCGAGATGAGGACGAGACGAGTCAACCTTAAGCGGAATTCGTCATATCATAGCCTCGAGCCGAGCGATTTAACCTCGAGCAGAGTCCCTGCCCAGTCGAACTGCGTTGTCTCGCGGCTATCCATTTTCAGTGGAGCCTTTGGCGAACCACAAAATTCTTCATAGGGAATTTTATACGATACTGAGGCCAACTTATCGATATTTTTGTATCGGTTGTATTGAATATAAAATTATCGATACTTTAAAATATTGATAAATATATTAAAAGAGTATTATTCGATACCATTTAATGTACAAAAAATTAATTCATAAATTTAAGTATACTGTGTTTTTTTTTTATAATTAGTAATTCATTAGAAAGAAATTAACAGAAGTCCTTTGTTTCAAATTTGTCGACGTTTCACTTAAAATTTATTTTGCATCTTCAGGACACTACAAAGTTAAAGAGAGCGAAATACAATCAAAAAATAAAATTTAACAAACAACTTAAAACACATATCAGTGGAATTCCACACATATACAATTATTGGTAAAACTACCCTAATGTTAACAATTGATAAAATATATGTATATGTTGTAAATTTAAGATCGCATGACCGAAATGCAAGGAAGTGGAATTTAAGAATATAATCAGGATATTTTTCTTATTCGCATTTAATGAAAAAAATCGACGATGGTGGCACTGTTTTATACAAAAAACGAGCAGGATCAGAACTAAATCAGTCATCAAACGATCTCAAATTACTAAAAGCACATGGAAGAAAATGATAAAGCTAGAACCCCTTAAACTAACAGTAAGTAAACATAAAATTACATAAAAGACACAGATTAACAATTCTTTAAAGCATTGTGGCGATAAACGAATATTTTTATATTTTGAAGTTGGTATGCAACAAAGTTTTCAGTACGTGAGAGAAAAGAGGACAATCAGATCAAAGAGAGGACTGACTGTCCTTCTGGAATAGAGGACGACTGGGAACCCTGTAGCTACAATTCAAAGCAGAATTGGATTGGTTGATATAAAAATAAATATTATTTTACGTGAGGAACTTCCCCACGGGAGATGGAACATGTTTTTTGGAAACACCCTGTATATGTTTGTTTTAATTTCCAAAATGGGTAAAACAAGCCAGATAAATTAAAGGACTGTTTACATTAAAAAAAACTGGAGAACGCCGACAGAGATACCTGGAGATAACGGCACAGCAGCGGCGGCGGCGGAGCCTTCTACCAATTACCGTTTTTAGTCTTTAATTATTTTATTCAATAATATATTTTGTATGTGGTTTGTATATCTATAAAATTTTTTAATAGAGAGTAACAGCCCTTTCAGATGGAGCGGACCGTACGCGCAGAGTGTCCGCACGGATGTTTTTCAAGATAGCTCATCGGACTAGCATACGCGAGCCAGGTGAAATTGTTCATATAAACTCATGGTGCTTGCTCGAAGTCGCGGACCGTCCGCTCCATCTATGAAAGCGCTGTAAAATAAGACCTAATTCGACTTTATTTATTTAAAATTAGAAATTTAAGTAATTAAAAGTTTAAATTATTAATTTAAAAATCTACATTTAAATGCCAATAACTAACCTGGAACATATATTGTAAATAATATATCTGCATTTCTTCATTTTTAAGAGTTGTATATTTTTCCAAGGGTATTCCAATTCGCTACATTATTATTCTATGGCTTTCCATCTTTGCAGCACGCTTATTAATATTTTTTAAATTATTAATATGTATATAATTTTAAATCTAATTCCCAGTTTTTAAACCTTCGCCGTAATGTTCTTTCTGAACAGGGTTTTTAAAGCTCGGAGTTTTAATTATTTCTATGGCGGGAACTTTATTATTTTCCTTATTTACCATAAATTAAGTTTCTTAGTAGTCTAGTTCAAGTTTCTGGATTTTTCTATATCAGATCGTTCTTTCTTTGTCCAGTTCCCTTTATTTATTAGAGTACCGTAAGGAACTTCTGATAGCATGGCCACCTTTTTCAACACACTCTATTTGCCTCTCTTATCTTCTATTTATCCTATATGTAAAGAAGCTTGTTTTACATCTTTAATTCCGTTCAGCAGAAATAGCGCATAATTACGTTTGAGCCGTTAATAACTCGACGGAAAGTTCATTACGTTTATTCATTTTCCTTAAAATTTTCATGTTTTATAAAGAAATCACTAATAAGTCTTTGTGTATGAGATTTACCTACTTTGGCTAACTTACCTATACTATTTTAGAGTAGACAAAATTGCATCTTTCTAGTTAGGATACATTATTAACATTAGCCTACCAAAAAAGGAAAGAATACTTATTTTTATATAAAAATGGGATGTCGAATCCGAGCTCCTTGAGACTCGAGGCACTTGTTTCGCGGAGCCGCGGTGTATACGCCACTGGTTAAATAGACGCCCCAATCCTTTTGATGGTTCGCCAAAGGCTCCGGACAACGCCGTCCGGCTGGGCATAGGCTCGGCTCGAAGCTCAGACCCCGTCCAAATATGACGAGTCAACCTCAAATCCACTTGAGGTTGACTCGTCTCGGGTGTCTCTCGCACTCGTCTCGACATATTTATACGCAGCTTAAGAAGCATCTCACTCATCGTCTTGTCCCTGACTGTAGTGTCGTGGCCAGGGAATTGCACCAAGATATATAACGATACCGAGCGGGGTTACGGACAGCCTCAACCTTGGGGCATCCCGGGGGCACCCCATTTATTTTACCCCTTTCTTCCACATGCGGGGCTCTGTAGAAGTGGACTGACTGTTCCTAGCGACTCATGGGAACACTATGAGATCTGGTAATAATAGTAATAAAAACATCACCAGTGAAGCTGTGGGGAAACCCCCTAGCGACACTGGGAACAGTAACAATGAAAGTTCCAAGGGGCCAAACCCAAAGAGAACTACAGGAGAGGTGGCTGACACTTGCATGAGACCAGTAGTCTCCGTAGGAAGTCCTGGGACTGTATGATGAGTTATAACTCAAGAAAGGGGGACACAATAGATCTCTAAGGTCGCAGAGATTAACCCCCCTCCTACTTATTCTATTCTATTCTATGGAAATATTCCGTACTTCCCTTTCAAAAATTTACACCTGTAAATTCAGTTACGCTAGTCTAAACAACCTACTGCACCGTATTTTCAAACGCACCAACTACCGGTTCATCAGAAATTATCGGTCTATATTTCAGTTGGAGGAGTTTAACAAGTCGTAAATTCTTTCGGCGTTGAAATACAAATAGAGACATCAAAGCGGGGTCGCCTAGCAAGTGTGCGCAATTATTGGCTGCATTTGGGTCAGCAAAAGAACGACGTATTCGTACAGCTAAAATCGTTCCTTTAAATCGCAATTATCGGCCAATAAATAACCGCTGTACGATTCGGTTTTTCTCACCGATTGACATGATTTTCATTATCAGGTGAATAGAAACATGAAAATATTCCGTTTTCCTGAAATATACGCCTGTAGCTAACGGGTAGATATAATCGTATTTTGTATCTTGAATTCCAGCTAGATTATTATAAGGGAGAGTTGAAAGTTTTTTCTAGGTTAATGTTTTATGTAGTTATCAAAATTTCAAAGGAGAAATAATAGGGGGAAATTTAAATCAATTTTCTATTTTGGCTTGCGTTAATAACACAGTACGATCAATATTACCAAAAAGCTCTATTTCAGATTTTCACTATAACTATTTTTATAAAATATACAGGTATAGTCCTGTCAACAGGAAGATCCTTGACAGTGATAGATGTATCTGTGTTTAATTTCAAAGTAGTTTGTTTTATTTTACAAAGAAATAAAGTTGGGTACAACTGGAATGCATAGGAAATATTTAAAATTTGATTGACAAGATGACAAATTGATTACTTTAAAATATTGTGAAAATGTATAAAACTGAAAATGTAATCGAGTTATTTTATTTAATAGAAACGGTGTGAAATACAAAACAAACAAGAACAAGACACTACACGCAAAATATAAAAGAACTATTTTTTTTTTTATTTTCAAGCTTTATGTAACTACCCGCATTTATGATTATAACTTTATCAATATAACATGTACAAATACAAATTTGTAATATTCCACAGGAATAAGTAAAACAACATAAATTAAATAAAACAAACGGTATACCAAACAAACTATTTTATTAATATGTACCTACCAAATTTTATACCTTAAAGGTTGATTAAATTACTTTAATCTTAATTTTTTAAACCAATTTTTTTTTTTTTTTATTTATTTTTCTGCAGTACTAAAATCATTTATTTACCTATCATGTGATGTCGATATTTTACAGCTACTCCAGTTTTTAGTATGTGTTTAGTGCAGTCCTTTTACCATATACGAGATGCACTTATCTACGACGAGATGGTATACAAACTTTATCGATAGCAACTTCATTGGTGTATACAAGACTTTCTGCCTGAGCAGCGAGTATTAGCTATAAACCTGCTCTGGGTCTACAGTTAATTTTCCATCGATTTTTCCTCACTTACTTTAAAACACACAAAACACACGTAATAATACGAATTAAAATGCACCATCTTCAAAAACGCAGAATTATTTAACAAAAGTTGACACAAAATTATAACCTATAATTTGGTAAGACTTTGACAAGCGTCAAAATGACAAAAATCTAAAGGAGAGTTCATACGCATCGGAGTCCGTTTATCGTTCATCGTTCGTCAAACCAATGGAAATTGGGAAATACGATCTGTCATTTTTTTAAATGAAGCCAATGGAAACTGAGATTTAAAAACAACAGATGACGCATGGCGGATTTATATTTAACCCATCCATAGATAACAAAAATTATTAGAAACTTCTTTTAGTAAAATAAATAGATTGGTATGGGATGTCATCTGCTTTTCTTCTGTCATCGTCTGTCGAAATCTTACCTGAGAAAAAAAACAGAGTTATACAGATACAGATACTAACATTGTCGATATAGTTCGTTTATTTCATTAAATAAAAATAAAAAAAACTGTTTAAATATTTGTTTTTTTTTTTTTTTTTTTTTTTTAGTTTAATATTATTAGAAACTTCATTAATTTTGACTGTTTGCGTTGATTAATAAATAATTATATTTTTTTTTTTTTTTTTTTTGTATTTTTTAGACAATGTGGTAAAAGTAATGCAAAATTATATTTCATTTTTGACGAATAACGAACAACAAGAGACGTTCATTTTCACTTAACTCATTATTATATTGATTTCACATTCAAATCTACATTATTTAGAATAATTTATTAACATCACAACAAAACACAATTGCTTTCTAAATACTTTGGGCGGAATAATGGTGGTATATTGAATTAATGGTATACTCTTTTTATAAGATTTAAATAGTTTCTTTTTGTACCACCATCTGGGCTGGTCATATTATCGTTTTAGCACCTGTACATTTTGTACATTTGTTGCTAAAATAATCTAAAATGTCAATATTCCATGGGTATATTGATAAATGAGGAGTCTAAACTATAAGAAAATGTATTTCCTACGAAAACTTGAAGGGATAGATAAAGAATGGTATAACACAATTTGATAGACAATTAAGTTGTACATTTCCTAATTCTCCTAAAATATACAGGGTGTTTGGTTATTTAATTTAAACAAGTTATTACCGTTTAAACTAGAAATTATTTAACATACATTTTACCTCTCTGAGGTAGGTATTATTTTTTATTATTGCAACACAATGGCAGTCAATAAATAAACTTCAGTAAATATATAGTGTTAAAAGATTTTGATACCTTTGGAGAAATGAAGCCTAAAATTTTTCACTGCAATTTCACAAAATTAAAATATTTCAAAATTTTTTTTTTTTAAGTGTGATAAACCTTAATCCAATTAACCTTTCTTAATAGAGCTTTAAATGTATAGAAAAATAACTTAAGCCTGCAGGATGTTTCATTAAAAAATACAACTTTGATATTTTTTATTTATTTGGGACCTCTGTATCTTACAGTATTTTAATTGTAGCTCTAATAAATTCCTTCAACAGACCCAAAACTTACAATTTGTAAAAATTCCCAACCGTTTAGCTACATTACTCTGTGTCGTATGTGGCGAACAAACATTTATTTAAAATGTATTATAAATAAGTGTGTGTATTTCAGTAATATCGATCTCCAATAGAGACATTTTGGAAACAGTAATTTTTAATCACCAACATAACATAAATATAGTTGCTATACAAACGGTTTTTAAGACGTCACTCAAACAAAATTTTCTGTGCACTTAATGTGTATTTACAGTAAAACTCGACAAAACATCTTTCAATAATAAACATTGATTTAATGGCTTTCAGAACGGATAACTGAGGAATGATAGATACTTGATAGATGTTTGTATTATTTATTATTAAGGAGACGTATTCATAACAAAGTCCTTAAATATCTTGTTTTCTATATAATAGTTTTTTTTAAGTTATTTCAACTAAATATTAATTTGTTAAAATTATATCTACAATCCCTGAAATTTAAAAAAAAACATTTTTTTTTTATAAATCTATAGGTGGAAAGCCAAGCAGAAGTCTAGCTAAAATAAGTGCAGGTAAATACTTGAGTATACCGGGTGCGTCTCAAAAGTGGCTCACCCCTATAACTTTTTTATTTTTTTTTCAGATAAAAAACGAGATTTTGTATGTTAGTTAGTATATGACATAAATTAGGATAGATTGACGTATTCAATTGTTTTCGGTCACTTCCTGTTTCACCGGAAATTACTACAACTTTTGATTTTTAAATGGCACCTTCGGTTTTATTTACTTTATTCGCTAGAAAATGACACTCTGAGTCGAATGACATATCATATGTCAACTTTTTAAATTTTCGCTTAAAACAAAATTGTAATTTAAATTTCCATGGCTGTAATAAAAACAATATTTTTTTATCAAAAAGCCTTGGAAGAATTGATTTAATCGTCTAATGTTTTTAGTGTCTTGTTCTGGCTGGTTAAAAGATGCCCAAATCGTATTTTTAATCATATCTCATTTTTTTCAAATGGCTTCATTAGCACATTTGGAAAAAGCATTTTTTTACGAATAATCTGGTACCGCTTACTTGGTGTTTCGAGTCAAATTGTCGTTATGAACCGCATGTTGCAATAAATAGTCAAATAAACAATATTCGAAAATGTCGAAAGTTGACATATGATATACAGGGTGCTACAAATTCGAGGTAACGCATTGGTATCTCGGTAACCGTAATAGATAGGAACATGGTTAAATTGGGGCAAAGTTGCGTTTTAGGATGTTCACCAAGATACAATCAATTTTTTTTTAAAATTTTAAGGATTGCTGAGTTTTTTTGGAAAAAACGGATATTTTTGAAAATAATTTTTATTTTTTCCTGGCGTTACTTTTTTAGATTTTCAAATTAGCTGATAATTTGTAAGATACAGGGGCCAACTTAATTTTTTTAAATACGGACCTGCGTTTTTTATTTCAGATTTTGAAAGAACTCGGTCTCCTGAGTACAATGATATGCCACACTTAATTTTTTTTTATGTTTCGGACATTTGAACATAATTTATTTAAACTAATTTCAAGTCAGGCTCTGTTTTTTTTAAATATTTAATCTATTCATCGTTACAGTATTGATAAGCTTTCAAACTTAACTATGACATGGGGTAAAACATTGAATACGGTAAATCAAATGCAATAACTAAATGGGCATTACTTGGCTTCATTTATAAAAGTGAAATCAATACATTTCAACATTTACAATAAAGAGTATAAAATGCATTCGGTTGGTTAACTATAACAAGAAGTTATGTTCAAAGATCTATAAATAAGATTGAACAAAAAATAAATTTGCGCATTAGGAAGGGTGGTAACCCTTTCGAATATGTATGTATAGCATTAGAAGCTAGTTTATAGAAGTTGATTTATTTATAACAACTATGATTAATATTATGAATATTATTAGATCGTACCCTGAGATTCCAAATTCACAATAAAAAAGTTAAAAATCATATATTTTTAAATTGCTAACCTGGATATTATTTATTTGAATCTTTGAATTGGCTCGATTTTCCTTCTTCATTATTAATTAGCGCTGGTCAATATTGCTGCGATGAATATAATTTGATTAAATAATTTAAAAAACCAGAGTCGTACTTGAAATTATTTTAAATAATAATTAACTAGTTTTGTTGTTGTTAAGGTACCTGTAGAAATGTATATTCACAAGTCGAGTTTAAACAAATATAATTAACAATTAATCAACTTAATACATCAACAAAAATATTAAAACACTCAAACACGTTTCTTATTTAGTTTCTGTTTCTACCAAACTATCGATCGCCGGCACGTCAGCTGATCTACGACCTCGCCGGTAGTCGCGGCGTTGCCACTGTTCCCAGTAGCGGTCTATGATACTGCTACAGTACCCAAAACAAAAAAAAAAGTATAAAGTGTGACATATCATTATACTCAGGAGACCAAGTTCTTTCAAAACCTGAAATAAAAAATGCAGGTCCGTATTTAAAAAAATTAAGTTGGCCTCTGTATCTTACAAAAAATCAGTTAATTTGAAAATCTAAAAGTACTATCGATAGTCCTAATAAAGTGGCTATGAGAATGTGTAATTAGTTTTTTGATTTTCTAAAAACTAATGACAGCAAAAAATAAAATTGATTTTCTAAAAAATCCGTTTTTTTCCAAAAAACTCAGCAATCCTTGAAATTTTTAAAACGTTTTTGATAGCATCTTGGTGAACATCTCAAGGCGCAACTTTGCCCCAATTTAGCCATCTTCGTATCTATTACGGTTTCCGAGATACCAATGCTCGTACCTCGAACTTGTAGCACCCTGTATACATTCTATTCCGAGTTCTATTAAGAGTTTCATTTTCAAATAAAGTAACAAAATACCGAGAGTGCCATTAAATCAAAAGTTATTGTCATTTCCGGTGAGACAGGAAGTGACCGAAAACAATAATTGAATACGTCAATCAATTTTAATTTATGTCATATACCAACATACCAAATCTCGTTCTGTAATCTGAAGAAATAAAAAAGTTATAGGGGTGAGCCACTTTCGAGACGCACCCTGTATATCGCGTAATTCGAGTGTTTCCTGTACACCGAAATGTTAATCAGCAGAACAGAATTTACTGTCAGTATTATCTTTAACTTTTTCAACTTATATTTATCATTAGTTTCTTATTAGTGGTTACTTAACTTAAACTACTTGCCCAATTAACAAAAAACACTCAATATTTTATATTTCGGAATTATAAAAGTCGGAAATAAATAAAAAATAATTCAAGATGAGAACAATAATAATTATATTGATGATTTGATGAAGAGATGTAGAACAATTAAAATAAGAACACTAATAAAAGTAAATCATTTAATAGAAATCCATCAAAGACAAGAAGTAGATTACAATTTCAATGAAATTGTATTATTTCAGTTATTTTGTATTAATAAAACTACATGTGAGATTCTAAAGGTGGCTGCAACGACGTCCCATAATCCTGCTGTTAAAACATAACAATTGGTTTTTATATATAAAAAACCGCTGTTATATTTTAACAGCAGGATTACGGGACGTCGTTGCAGCCACCCTAAGATGAGAAATATAAATTAAACATGAATTCACCTGGCAACCAAAAATTACAAAAGTCAAAATTAACTGAAATGAGAAATCAATCTCGCTAAAAAATCTTTAACCATTTAGAGTAGGATATTTTCCATTTTTTATATACATATGTTACAGTGGAGGGCAACTCAAGTAGCAAATTTTATTTTATAAAGGCTGTATAAACAGCTATGTGATCATTTTTATAGGATACCTCAATTCATATAACGTACTATAAGACCGTAATATGATAGCTTTACAACTAAAAAAGGCCCATTTTTATACAGCCGTTTAGTAGTATAGAAGTTCTATAAAAAGGGTATACAACTCTTATGCAACTATTTTACACAGCGTTATATAACTATTATAAAACTAGTTTTATTGTGTATTACGTGGTCACATCTAAGAAACAGAACAATAAAAACATTTGATCATTTTGCGAGATAAAAGAGTATTTTATTTTTTACCGAGAGAATAGAAGGAGCAAATTATATTTTAAGCGTGTCGTAAAATGAATCTAGAGGATGTGGATTGTTAAAAAAGGAGACTTTTACTCGACGGTGAAAATGGCGGGTAGAGCCAGAAGGTACAACAAATATGTAATATAAAAAATCATTAATAGGGCTTGAAAATTATAGACAATTTTTGTTGCGCCGAAAATTTTACTGGTTGATAATAAGTATGTATTTGGCAAAAAATTAAAGCGCTTTAATTTCGATTAAGGTTTACGTATAGATTTAAGCAATAAAATAAAATAAAATTTTCAAAAATTATTGTTTTTAATTTAATTAAATAGTTTATTACTGTATGTGGGAATCTTATCACAAAATAGTTCTCAAAATAACAGTTTACAATTTATTTTTTGATGTTTTTTAATTTTGCTTCATATAATGGCAGCCATAGGCCATACAAAAATTCTGCCTTAAACATGGCGAATTATAATGCAACCATTTTATTATAAATGAATCCCTTAAATAAAGTCTTTGTTGTAAAATAAAATGGTATAGGATAAATATCTTTCATTACGCAGAATTTCCAGGCATTATAGAATTATTTTTGACATATTGAGATTTGTGACAAATAGATGTTGCCAAATCTCATTTGATTAGTATTTAAACTAACAAACATGATCAGGTTTTCATGGATTCATTCACGCAATGCATTTCATGCACATGCCCGACAGTGAGCAACAACCGACAGGACTTGGAAAAACAACAATAAAAACAATACAAACATTACTACAGTAAAACTTTTACATCAACGTGGCAACAATGCTTTGAAGAAGCCAGACAACCCGAGAGATTTTGGCTTTTGGGAACCTAGGTAATTCTCGGGATTATTTGCTGTAATTTCGATGAGTTTTTCCTTACATGCTCTTTATGACTCACTTATTATCACTGCGTTTGTTAACTTTTTTCCAACTTTGTCCAGAATTCATAATAGCTGTGATTGATTATACTCGTACGTAGATATTACTTTTGCAACAACAACAATAACAAAATAAATAACTAGGTATACCATTTAATTTAAAATGAGGTTATATTATACCAGTTTTATAATGCTGATATTACAATTTTATCATATAAGGCTATACATATAACTAGTGTTGTACATACAGCACCGTAGTTTAACACAATAAAACATTCATCACATCATACAAACGTAATACAATTTATAAGACAAGTTTAAAGTAACTATTATATAGCAGATCTTGTGACTACTAGTTATATGAATATTATAGAACTCTTTACATGGTGGGTATAAGAGTCTAATAAAATAATATGTTTGTTATCATATAGCATTGTCTTATTAAGTGTTATATCATACTAAAAAGAAATTATCGTTTAATGCGTTATAGGATACGATTTAGCAAAACCACTAGAAATAGTTTAATATGATAACTTTTATTAAAAAACAGAATTGTCGAAACCAAATGCTTAATAAAATCAAGCAGTCCTAAAGACAACGCTATTCGACTGTTATAAAATAATTCAATCCTTTTAGAACTTCTTTTTGCTACTTGGGATGTTATCCAGCAAGAGATAAAGTTTAAGTATCTAGGCATAGAAATGTCAGGATATGGTAATGTGGAAGCGGAGGTGCGAGAACGGACAACGAAGGCAACCAGAATAGCAGGATGCCTGAATGATACAATATGGCGAAATAAAAACATTGAGGTGGAAACTAAAGCGAGGATTTACAAGGCAACGGTACAAACAATAATGACATACACTGTAGAAACTCGACCTGATACAGCAAAAACTAAACAACTACTAGAGACAACCGAAATGAGAGTACTACGCAGAATAGCTGGAAAGACGCTTCTGGACAGGGAGAGAAATGAAAGCATAAGAAGAGCGTGCAAGGTGGAAAATGTAAATGAGTGGGTACTCAGCAGAAAGGAAGAATAGAACGACCATATCAGCAGAATGGACAACAGAAGGATAGTGAGAGTTGCACGCGACAAATCACCGCTAGGTCGCAGAAGCTTAGGACGTCCACGAAAACGATGGAGCGACAACTTGTCAGTCTAACCGGTAGAGACGACGAAACCAAACAGGCGATTCGCCTAGTATGAAGAAGGAAGAAGGAAGGAAGAATACTACAGTAAAAGTCGGAAATTCAGTGATTGTTAATAATCACTAGGAAATGCTAACTGTGCGCATTGGACCAGTGAATGTGGTATTTTAAAGAGATTTGTCGACTTTTCTTAGTAATTTCTAACATTCACTAGTGAAAGTAACATTTACAAAATGTTGCCAGTAAAAGTTATTCTATTGTGCTACATGGTGAGTGTGGTGAGGAAAAATGTTGGTGGAAGTTAGAACAAATTTTTAGAACTTTTAAGAATATCGGATAACCTCAATATTATTTAAGCTGATTCAAATATCTTAATATTACACTTTATTTCTTTAGTATATTTATTAAAAATTATAGAAAATAACGACATATAACCTTCTAAATATTAAATGGGAAAATATAGCAAACATTTTAAAGTGTATAAAATAATTAAAAAAAATATATTCATAAACATAAGATTACTTATTGGTACCAGGTTTCTTTTAATAATGTTCTTCATCGGTGGACAAAATAAAGTATGTTCGAATTTTCTTCATCGAGAGTTATTCGTTTTTTCAAACCCGCTACTTCAAGCATATCAAAACGTTTGATAAGTTTATACTTAGTCACTAGCTTCCTTAATATCCTTTTCTCTTGCATGCTTAACATTTGCTAGGACTTCATTATATTGCAAAAATAAAAAAAAAACAAGAACTATTATATTTTTGCGAGTGCCTAGTTTACCATTTTACCACAGAAAATTTCTTCATAAGACACAGCACTTTTTACAACGATAACAAAACAATTATACATAACCACAAAAAAAACGAATTTACGCCAGATCTCTGTCAACGTTGCCAACGTTTGGCCCAATTTAATGTTATCCTTTATTGTCTATTATTAAACTTATCCTTATTTATCCTTATATTTTATAACATGTAGTAACCGCGATAACTGAATCTTTCAAACTGCTATCGTCCAGGGAATGCTAGCATTCACTAGTAAAATTTGGTTCCGAAAATAACTGCTGAACTTTTACTGGCGTAGTCTTAGCAAATCAGTGAATGTGAGCTATTACTAGTAATTGTTAACAATCACTGATTTTTAACTTTTACTGTAACATATACATGCTTATTTAAATAGTTTACTAGTAAGAATATTATTCGTATGAAGTTCGTTTGATAATTATACTGTGTTTTATAATAAATAGTTAGTTATACCGACATAAAGTTGCCAGTAGTACAATGAAACATTGGCAAAAGGAATTAATA